>NW_026061703.1:5000-7500 GCF_023897955.1 Schistocerca gregaria
CTCAAGTTGTCCCTTAACCTAACTCAAGTTGTCCCTTAACCTAACTCAAGTTGTCCCTTAACCTAACTCAAGTTGTCCCTTAACCTAACTCAAGTTGTCCCTTAACCTAACTCAAGTTGTCCCTTAACCTAACTCAAGTTGTCCCTTAACCTAACTCAAGTTGTCCCTTAACCTAACTCAAGTTGTCCCTTAACCTAACTCAAGTTGTCCCTTAACCTAACTCAAGTTGTCCCTTAACCTAACTCAAGTTGTCCCTTAACCTAACTCAAGTTGTCCCTTAACCTAACTCAAGTTGTCCCTTAACCTAACTCAAGTTGTCCCTTAACCTAACTCAAGTTGTCCCTTAACCTAACTCAAGTTGTCCCTTAACCTAACTCAAGTTGTCCCTTAACCTAACCCACGTTGTCCCTTAACCTAACCCACGTTGTCCCTTAACCTAACCCACGTTGTCCCTTAACCTAACCCACGTTGTCCCTTAACCTAACCCACGTTGTCCCTTAACCTAACCCACGTTGTCCCTTAACCTAACCCACGTTGTCCCTTAACCTAACCCACGTTGTCCCTTAACCTAACCCACGTTGTCCCTTAACCTAACCCACGTTGTCCCTTAACCTAACCCACGTTGTCCCTTAACCTAACCCACGTTGTCCCTTAACCTAACCCACGTTGTCCCTTAACCTAACCCACGTTGTCCCTTAACCTAACCCACGTTGTCCCTTAACCTAACCCACGTTGTCCCTTAACCTAACCCACGTTGTCCCTTTGCCTAACATAGTTCACTGCTCGGAATCTCTGGTGTCGTTGTTATCCTCATGTAGATGTCTTGCGAGTGTTGCTTACTTTCCACATATTCCCGCTATCCACTGTCAATTGTACTGCAATAGGACTATATCGGCCCCCCCCCCCCTCTGTCCCCCTCTTTGTGTCTCTGTCCTCTCAAGCTGGTCGGTCTGGCGTGTGAGTGTTAAATGAGCCTCGCAGCTGTTCAGTTGCATTCAGATGTCGACGCCCTCAGTGTACGTCGTGGTATGGTCTGTGTCCATTGTCCGCTGATGTCGTACGCGTAACCCACACGCTGTACCGATCATCGGTAGTTACGTACAGAGTGAAGTAGTGTGATACGTGTGACTGTACGCTGGCTGTGCCCAACGGTGTCGAATCTCAATTTCCATATGTTGTGCTCGATGCTACTTGTCTCGTCTCCCAATAACAGCTAGGTTGCACTGTGGTACGCCGTAGAGGCGTGTGGGAGGAACGTACGAACGCATTGTATGTCACCCTGGGTCGCTGGGGGTGGTGGTGCGGTGAGTCAGGTCAGGTCAGGTCAGGTCAGGTCAGCGTGAGCCGTCTGATGTAGTGACGCGTGTATTCCGACTTTGTCGTATTGCCTCACACAAAGTGCTACCCTGGTGGACCGCGTTCCATATCTGGGACATGCCGCAGATGCCGGTTGACAGTGGATCGCGGAAGGGACATCGCATACTTGCGCGGGCCACCTTCCACGTGTTCTCTTCTGCACATGTCGCAGTGTGTATGTGGTCTGATGTAGCGTGTCGTGACACATGACATCCTGGCATGCAAGAATTGTTGAATTCGCAAATGTAGGTGGACATCTACGTTTACTGCCCAAGATACGCAAATGAACTGGAAATCCGTTGTTGAGCGGTTGTTCACGCTGGAGGTGAATCTGTGATGGCGACGATCGGTACAGCTATTAACCGGTTGTTTCAGCGGTACCCGCCACATCCACACACGTGACTAGGCCCATGTGGGTATGAAGCGATACGCGGCGGTGGCTTGGTGGGACTGTTCCCGGCCGGTGAAGGGGGGCCGCCCGGCGTGTTGGCCGCGCGCTGCGTGGGCGCACGCGCAACAGCCGGCTGGTGGGGGGCGCCGAGTGGCAGGAGCGCCAGCCGACGGGCCCGGCAGGCGGCGCAGCTACGCTGCGGCGCACCCTGCACGCGGCGCCTGGCGGCCAAAGTTGGTTCAGCCGAGCCCGGTGCGAAGCGCGGTGGACATCTGCAGTGTGCTGGTCTGATTGAGGACTGTGTGCGTTGAGGATGCGCCGCCGCCTGGCACTCGGCGCCGCGACGCCGTCTGCTGCTCGGTCGCCCCAGCGGTTCTCGCAGGTGGTTTGTATCGCAGTTGTGCGGACGTGTTGGCGCGTGCGCTGTGCTGGGAGAGTTCGCTTCTGCACCCAAGTGGGGCTTTGCCCTTGTGTGGCGCTGGCGTTGGAGCTGCCGGTCACCATAGGTGGCGCGTGTTGTCTCCCGCCGGCAATGCCACGACAGCACGCTCCCGGGCCTCTGTCGGCAGCGGCAAGCTCAGTTGGGAGCAAGGGTGTTCGCACTAAAACCGTCTACTCGCCTAACTCCGGGCGATTGCGCCTCTCTCGAAACCGACCAAGTACCTAGGACGGCGCTGCGCGCCGCCGGGACCTGAGAGGGTTTCGAGGTGTATCGTGCAGGGGAGCTCGGCCTCCTCCTGTTTGCAGAATAAT
>NW_026061703.1:15000-22500 GCF_023897955.1 Schistocerca gregaria
GTGCGTGAACTGCGCGAGGCAGAGTGGCAAAAGACGGCATCGCCATCTATGAAGATAGGACGGAAGCACGTGCAATGCCAACAGTACGTGCGCCATCTGTAGGTGCCCCGCGACATGACGTGGTGCAACGACGGTACCGCCACCTGGGGGAGGCCACGCGGACTAGGCCATGTATGGGGCCCACAGTGCTCATTTGCCGAGCCCACCCACACAAAACCTGCACCCCCCTCCAGCGCAGGAGCCGCAACCCGGGTGCGTACGCCGCACCAAGTGCTCCACCCGCGACCGTACGTGCCCCGCCGAAATCGCAACTCCGGCGGATGAACGGCGGACTTTTCTCGCAGTCGTAAGTTGCAATCCACCCCTATATCTTGCGTCTCATGAAGAGTTATATCAAGTATGCCAAATTCCCGCTGTCCCTATACATGCAGTAAGTTCGTCGTGGGCGCTGGCCGGCAGGCCGCGAGACCTGACGCCCGGCGGCAAAGAGTGCTCCTCTGAGGATATAGATGTTCCGTTCCGCCGCACAATGGTGACGGTGACCGCTGCCTGCGGTGGCAACGCTGGGCACAGTCGATACTCGCCGTGTGGTGGAAGGTAAACATTATGCGGTACATCAGTACTTTCCTAATAGTTCGGTCGTCTCACGGCACTGCTTAGTAAATGATGCAAGGCCACATATAGATGATTTATGCGAATGTCCCTATACGTGCTGTAAGACTGGGCACACAACGTGAATCGCACGTCAGCCAGACACTCGAACATGCACCACTCTCGGCCTGCAACGGAGACACACAATACGTAAACATCTGGAATGCGACAATGTCGAGTGCATCCTCTCTGCGACATTGCACCGTCGACACTATGATAACCAGAGCAGTAGGTCCACCTATAAAAGCACAATACCCCACTCCTCCGACAACTACCATTGCTCAGATAAACCAACACACATCCTACACAGAGGGGCACCAAATATCACCCCCCGCCCTCGTGTTATACCACATGAAAAATTGCAGAAGTGAGAGACACAGACCCGCCAGCCTCTTGCTACAAGCATCGAACCGACGTGACGTATCTGACGGTGACTCAGGCATCCGTGTACTGCCACCACTATCCACCCCCCCCCCTCTCTCTCTCTTCCCCCTTTCCCACAATACCAAATTTAACCAACTTTATTGCTTAACCTAACTGTGGCTGTACCAGATTATCGCTTAACCTAACTGTGGCTGTACCAGATTATCGCTTAACCTAACTGTGGCTGTACCAGATTATCGCTTAACCTAACTGTGGCTGTACCAGATTATCGCTTAACCTAACTGTGGCTGTACCAGATTATCGCTTAACCTAACTGTGGCTGTACCAGATTATCGCTTAACCTAACTGTGGCTGTACCAGATTATCGCTTAACCTAACTGTGGCTGTACCAGATTATCGCTTAACCTAACTGTGGCTGTACCAGATTATCGCTTAACCTAACTGTGGCTGTACCAGATCATCGCTTAACCTAACTGTGGCTGTACCAGATCATCGCTTAACCTAACTGTGGCTGTACCAGATTATCGCTTAACCTAACTCAATTTGTCCCTTAACCTAACTCAAGTTGTCCCTTAACCTAACTCAAGTTGTCCCTTAACCTAACTCAAGTTGTCCCTTAACCTAACTCAAGTTGTCCCTTAACCTAACTCAAGTTGTCCCTTAACCTAACTCAAGTTGTCCCTTAACCTAACTCAAGTTGTCCCTTAACCTAACTCAAGTTGTCCCTTAACCTAACTCAAGTTGTCCCTTAACCTAACTCAAGTTGTCCCTTAACCTAACTCAAGTTGTCCCTTAACCTAACTCAAGTTGTCCCTTAACCTAACTCAAGTTGTCCCTTAACCTAACTCAAGTTGTCCCTTAACCTAACTCAAGTTGTCCCTTAACCTAACTCAAGTTGTCCCTTAACCTAACCCACGTTGTCCCTTAACCTAACCCACGTTGTCCCTTAACCTAACCCACGTTGTCCCTTAACCTAACCCACGTTGTCCCTTAACCTAACCCACGTTGTCCCTTAACCTAACCCACGTTGTCCCTTAACCTAACCCACGTTGTCCCTTAACCTAACCCACGTTGTCCCTTAACCTAACCCACGTTGTCCCTTAACCTAACCCACGTTGTCCCTTAACCTAACCCACGTTGTCCCTTAACCTAACCCACGTTGTCCCTTAACCTAACCCACGTTGTCCCTTAACCTAACCCACGTTGTCCCTTTGCCTAACATAGTTCACTGCTCGGAATCTCTGGTGTCGTTGTTATCCTCATGTAGATGTCTTGCGAGTGTTGCTTACTTTCCACATATTCCCGCTATCCACTGTCAATTGTACTGCAATAGGACTATATCGGCCCCCCCCCCCTCTGTCCCCCTCTTTGTGTCTCTGTCCTCTCAAGCTGGTCGGTCTGGCGTGTGAGTGTTAAATGAGCCTCGCAGCTGTTCAGTTGCATTCAGATGTCGACGCCCTCAGTGTACGTCGTGGTATGGTCTGTGTCCATTGTCCGCTGATGTCGTACGCGTAACCCACACGCTGTACCGATCATCGGTAGTTACGTACAGAGTGAAGTAGTGTGATACGTGTGACTGTACGCTGGCTGTGCCCAACGGTGTCGAATCTCAATTTCCATATGTTGTGCTCGATGCTACTTGTCTCGTCTCCCAATAACAGCTAGGTTGCACTGTGGTACGCCGTAGAGGCGTGTGGGAGGAACGTACGAACGCATTGTATGTCACCCTGGGTCGCTGGGGGTGGTGGTGCGGTGAGTCAGGTCAGGTCAGGTCAGGTCAGGTCAGCGTGAGCCGTCTGATGTAGTGACGCGTGTATTCCGACTTTGTCGTATTGCCTCACACAAAGTGCTACCCTGGTGGACCGCGTTCCATATCTGGGACATGCCGCAGATGCCGGTTGACAGTGGATCGCGGAAGGGACATCGCATACTTGCGCGGGCCACCTTCCACGTGTTCTCTTCTGCACATGTCGCAGTGTGTATGTGGTCTGATGTAGCGTGTCGTGACACATGACATCCTGGCATGCAAGAATTGTTGAATTCGCAAATGTAGGTGGACATCTACGTTTACTGCCCAAGATACGCAAATGAACTGGAAATCCGTTGTTGAGCGGTTGTTCACGCTGGAGGTGAATCTGTGATGGCGACGATCGGTACAGCTATTAACCGGTTGTTTCAGCGGTACCCGCCACATCCACACACGTGACTAGGCCCATGTGGGTATGAAGCGATACGCGGCGGTGGCTTGGTGGGACTGTTCCCGGCCGGTGAAGGGGGGCCGCCCGGCGTGTTGGCCGCGCGCTGCGTGGGCGCACGCGCAACAGCCGGCTGGTGGGGGGCGCCGAGTGGCAGGAGCGCCAGCCGACGGGCCCGGCAGGCGGCGCAGCTACGCTGCGGCGCACCCTGCACGCGGCGCCTGGCGGCCAAAGTTGGTTCAGCCGAGCCCGGTGCGAAGCGCGGTGGACATCTGCAGTGTGCTGGTCTGATTGAGGACTGTGTGCGTTGAGGATGCGCCGCCGCCTGGCACTCGGCGCCGCGACGCCGTCTGCTGCTCGGTCGCCCCAGCGGTTCTCGCAGGTGGTTTGTATCGCAGTTGTGCGGACGTGTTGGCGCGTGCGCTGTGCTGGGAGAGTTCGCTTCTGCACCCAAGTGGGGCTTTGCCCTTGTGTGGCGCTGGCGTTGGAGCTGCCGGTCACCATAGGTGGCGCGTGTTGTCTCCCGCCGGCAATGCCACGACAGCACGCTCCCGGGCCTCTGTCGGCAGCGGCAAGCTCAGTTGGGAGCAAGGGTGTTCGCACTAAAACCGTCTACTCGCCTAACTCCGGGCGATTGCGCCTCTCTCGAAACCGACCAAGTACCTAGGACGGCGCTGCGCGCCGCCGGGACCTGAGAGGGTTTCGAGGTGTATCGTGCAGGGGAGCTCGGCCTCCTCCTGTTTGCAGAATAATTGAGCGGACGCTTGCGTGTTCGCGCGGGCCCCCGGGACACACTCCCGGGCGGCCGGCTGCTCAGCTCTAGTTGACGCAGCTCCCTGGTTGATCCTGCCAGTAGTCATATGCTTGTCTCAAAGATTAAGCCATGCATGTCTCAGTACAAGCCGCATTAAGGTGAAACCGCGAATGGCTCATTAAATCAGTTATGGTTCCTTAGATCGTACCCACGTTACTTGGATAACTGTGGTAATTCTAGAGCTAATACATGCAAACAGAGTCCCGACCAGAGATGGAAGGGACGCTTTTATTAGATCAAAACCAATCGGATTGGCTTGTCTGGTCCGTTTGCCTTGGTGACTCTGAATAACTTTGGGCTGATCGCACGGTCCTCGTACCGGCGACGCATCTTTCAAATGTCTGCCTTATCAACTGTCGATGGTAGGTTCTGCGCCTACCATGGTTGTAACGGGTAACGGGGAATCAGGGTTCGATTCCGGAGAGGGAGCCTGAGAAACGGCTACCACATCCAAGGAAGGCAGCAGGCGCGCAAATTACCCACTCCCGGCACGGGGAGGTAGTGACGAAAAATAACGATACGGGACTCATCCGAGGCCCCGTAATCGGAATGAGTACACTTTAAATCCTTTAACGAGTATCTATTGGAGGGCAAGTCTGGTGCCAGCAGCCGCGGTAATTCCAGCTCCAATAGCGTATATTAAAGTTGTTGCGGTTAAAAAGCTCGTAGTTGGATTTGTGTCCCACGCTGTTGGTTCACCGCCCGTCGGTGTTTAACTGGCATGTATCGTGGGACGTCCTGCCGGTGGGGCGAGCCGAAGGGGTGCTTTCGCGTCCCGAGGCGGACCCCGTTTAAATCCTACCAGGGTGCTCTTTGTTGAGTGTCTCGGTGGGCCGGCACGTTTACTTTGAACAAATTAGAGTGCTTAAAGCAGGCAAGCCCGCCTGAATACTGTGTGCATGGAATAATGGAATAGGACCTCGGTTCTATTTTGTTGGTTTTCGGAACCCGAGGTAATGATTAATAGGGACAGGCGGGGGCATTCGTATTGCGACGTTAGAGGTGAAATTCTTGGATCGTCGCAAGACGAACAGAAGCGAAAGCATTTGCCAAGTATGTTTTCATTAATCAAGAACGAAAGTTAGAGGTTCGAAGGCGATCAGATACCGCCCTAGTTCTAACCATAAACGATGCCAGCCAGCGATCCGCCGCAGTTCCTCCGATGACTCGGCGGGCAGCCTCCGGGAAACCAAAGCTTTTGGGTTCCGGGGGAAGTATGGTTGCAAAGCTGAAACTTAAAGGAATTGACGGAAGGGCACCACCAGGAGTGGAGCCTGCGGCTTAATTTGACTCAACACGGGAAACCTCACCAGGCCCGGACACCGGAAGGATTGACAGATTGATAGCTCTTTCTTGATTCGGTGGGTGGTGGTGCATGGCCGTTCTTAGTTGGTGGAGCGATTTGTCTGGTTAATTCCGATAACGAACGAGACTCTAGCCTGCTAACTAGTCGCGTGACATCCTTCGTGCTGTCAGCGATTACTTTTCTTCTTAGAGGGACAGGCGGCTTCTAGCCGCACGAGATTGAGCAATAACAGGTCTGTGATGCCCTTAGATGTTCTGGGCCGCACGCGCGCTACACTGAAGGAATCAGCGTGTCTTCCTAGGCCGAAAGGTCGGGGTAACCCGCTGAACCTCCTTCGTGCTAGGGATTGGGGCTTGCAATTGTTCCCCATGAACGAGGAATTCCCAGTAAGCGCGAGTCATAAGCTCGCGTTGATTACGTCCCTGCCCTTTGTACACACCGCCCGTCGCTACTACCGATTGAATGATTTAGTGAGGTCTTCGGACTGGTACGCGGCATCGACTCTGTCGTTGCCGATGCTACCGGAAAGATGACCAAACTTGATCATTTAGAGGAAGTAAAAGTCGTAACAAGGTTTCCGTAGGTGAACCTGCGGAAGGATCATTACCGACTAGACTGCATGTCTTTCGATGTGCGTGTCGTGTCGCGCAACACGCTACCTGTACGGCAGTGGCCGTGCGCCGCGTGCGGAACCACGCGTGCCTCTCAAAACTAGCGGAAGTGTTGTTGTTGTTGTGTGGTACGAGCGCTGAAGCTCTGGAGCGGCTGGCCTGCGGTACCTGGCGCCTGGCGCCGGTTTTGAATGACGTTCGCCCGAGTGCCTGTCCGCTCCGGTGTGGAGCCGTACGACGCCCATCGGCTGTGAGGCCGTTGGACACAAAAAAAAATAGTGGAACAGGGGCCGTCAGACGCCTCAGTCCCGCAAATGCTACTGTCTTGAAAGAGACAGTGGGAGACTGAAAAGGAAAAGATCACCCAGGACGGTGGATCACTCGGCTCGTGGGTCGATGAAGAACGCAGCAAATTGCGCGTCGACATGTGAACTGCAGGACACATGAACATCGACGTTTCGAACGCACATTGCGGTCCATGGATTCCGTTCCCGGGCCACGTCTGGCTGAGGGTCGGCTACGTATACTGAAGCGCGCGGCGTTTGTCCCGCTTCGGAGACGTGGGAGTGTCGTGGTCGCCTGTGTGGCCGGCCGCGTCTCCTTAAACGTGCGATGCGCGCCCGTCGCCTGGCGGTTCGCATACCGGTACTTTCTCGGTAGCGTGCACAGCCGGCTGGCGGTGTGGCGTGCGACACCTCGTACAACGACCTCAGAGCAGGCGAGACTACCCGCTGAATTTAAGCATATTACTAAGCGGAGGAAAAGAAACTAACAAGGATTCCCCCAGTAGCGGCGAGCGAACAGGGAAGAGTCCAGCACCGAACCCCGCAGGCTGCCGCCTGTCGTGGCATGTGGTGTTTGGGAGGGTCCACTACCCCGACGCCTCGCGCCGAGCCCAAGTCCAACTTGAATGAGGCCACGGCCCGTAGAGGGTGCCAGGCCCGTAGCGGCCGGTGCGAGCGTCGGCGGGACCTCTCCTTCGAGTCGGGTTGCTTGAGAGTGCAGCTCCAAGTGGGTGGTAAACTCCATCTGAGACTAAATATGACCACGAGACCGATAGCGAACAAGTACCGTGAGGGAAAGTTGAAAAGAACTTTGAAGAGAGAGTTCAAAAGTACGTGAAACCGTTCTGGGGTAAACGTGAGAAGTCCGAAAGGTCGAACGGGTGAGATTCACGCCCATCCGGCCACTGGCCCCCGCCCTCGGCAGATGGGGCCGGCCGCCCGCGCGGAGCAATCCGCGGCGGGGTCGTGTCCGGTTGCCTTTCCACTCGCCGCGGGGTGGGGCCGTTCCGGTGTGCGGTGGGCCGCACTTCTCCCCTAGTAGGACGTCGCGACCCGCTGGGTGCCGGCCTACGGCCCGGGTGCGCAGCCTGTCCTTCCGCGGGCCTCGGTTCGCGTCTGTTGGGCAGAGCCCCGGTGTCCTGGCTGGCTGCTCGGTGGTATATCTGGAGGAGTCGATTCGCCCCTTTGGGCGCTCGGGCTCCCGGCAAGCGCGCGCGGTTCTTCCCGGATGACGGACCTACCTGGCCCGGCCCCG
>NW_026061703.1:27500-30000 GCF_023897955.1 Schistocerca gregaria
GAGACACAGACCCGCCAGCCTCTTGCTACAAGCATCGAACCGACGTGACGTATCTGACGGTGACTCAGGCATCCGCGTACTGCCACCACTATCCACCCCCCCCCCCTCTCTCTCTCTTCCCCCTTTCCCACAATACCAAATTTAACCAACTTTATTGCTTAACCTAACTGTGGCTGTACCAGATTATCGCTTAACCTAACTGTGGCTGTACCAGATTATCGCTTAACCTAACTGTGGCTGTACCAGATTATCGCTTAACCTAACTGTGGCTGTACCAGATTATCGCTTAACCTAACTGTGGCTGTACCAGATTATCGCTTAACCTAACTGTGGCTGTACCAGATTATCGCTTAACCTAACTGTGGCTGTACCAGATTATCGCTTAACCTAACTGTGGCTGTACCAGATTATCGCTTAACCTAACTGTGGCTGTACCAGATTATCGCTTAACCTAACTGTGGCTGTACCAGATCATCGCTTAACCTAACTGTGGCTGTACCAGATCATCGCTTAACCTAACTGTGGCTGTACCAGATTATCGCTTAACCTAACTCAATTTGTCCCTTAACCTAACTCAAGTTGTCCCTTAACCTAACTCAAGTTGTCCCTTAACCTAACTCAAGTTGTCCCTTAACCTAACTCAAGTTGTCCCTTAACCTAACTCAAGTTGTCCCTTAACCTAACTCAAGTTGTCCCTTAACCTAACTCAAGTTGTCCCTTAACCTAACTCAAGTTGTCCCTTAACCTAACTCAAGTTGTCCCTTAACCTAACTCAAGTTGTCCCTTAACCTAACTCAAGTTGTCCCTTAACCTAACTCAAGTTGTCCCTTAACCTAACTCAAGTTGTCCCTTAACCTAACTCAAGTTGTCCCTTAACCTAACTCAAGTTGTCCCTTAACCTAACTCAAGTTGTCCCTTAACCTAACTCAAGTTGTCCCTTAACCTAACTCAAGTTGTCCCTTAACCTAACTCAAGTTGTCCCTTAACCTAACTCAAGTTGTCCCTTAACCTAACTCAAGTTGTCCCTTAACCTAACCCACGTTGTCCCTTAACCTAACCCACGTTGTCCCTTAACCTAACCCACGTTGTCCCTTAACCTAACCCACGTTGTCCCTTAGCCTAACCCACGTTGTCCCTTAACCTAACCCACGTTGTCCCTTAACCTAACCCACGTTGTCCCTTAACCTAACCCACGTTGTCCCTTAACCTAACCCACGTTGTCCCTTAACCTAACCCACGTTGTCCCTTAACCTAACCCACGTTGTCCCTTAACCTAACCCACGTTGTCCCTTTGCCTAACATAGTTCACTGCTCGGAATCTCTGGTGTCGTTGTTATCCTCATGTAGATGTCTTGCGAGTGTTGCTTACTTTCCACATATTCCCGCTATCCACTGTCAATTGTACTGCAATAGGACTATATCGGCCCCCCCCCCCCCTCTGTCCCCCTCTTTGTGTCTCTGTCCTCTCAAGCTGGTCGGTCTGGCGTGTGAGTGTTAAATGAGCCTCGCAGCTGTTCAGTTGCATTCAGATGTCGACGCCCTCAGTGTACGTCGTGGTATGGTCTGTGTCCATTGTCCGCTGATGTCGTACGCGTAACCCACACGCTGTACCGATCATCGGTAGTTACGTACAGAGTGAAGTAGTGTGATACGTGTGACTGTACGCTGGCTGTGCCCAACGGTGTCGAATCTCAATTTCCATATGTTGTGCTCGATGCTACTTGTCTCGTCTCCCAATAACAGCTAGGTTGCACTGTGGTACGCCGTAGAGGCGTGTGGGAGGAACGTACGAACGCATTGTATGTCACCCTGGGTCGCTGGGGGTGGTGGTGCGGTGAGTCAGGTCAGGTCAGGTCAGGTCAGGTCAGGTCAGCGTGAGCCGTCTGATGTAGTGACGCGTGTATTCCGACTTTGTCGTATTGCCTCACACAAAGTGCTACCCTGGTGGACCGCGTTCCATATCTGGGACATGCCGCAGATGCCGGTTGACAGTGGATCGCGGAAGGGACATCGCATACTTGCGCGGGCCACCTTCCACGTGTTCTCTTCTGCACATGTCGCAGTGTGTATGTGGTCTGATGTAGCGTGTCGTGACACATGACATCCTGGCATGCAAGAATTGTTGAATTCGCAAATGTAGGTGGACATCTACGTTTACTGCCCAAGATACGCAAATGAACTGGAAATCCGTTGTTGAGCGGTTGTTCACGCTGGAGGTGAATCTGTGATGGCGACGATCGGTACAGCTATTAACCGGTTGTTTCAGCGGTACCCGCCACATCCACACACGTGACTAGGCCCATGTGGGTATGAAGCGATACGCGGCGGTGGCTTGGTGGGACTGTTCCCGGCCGGTGAAGGGGGGCCGCCCGGCGTGTTGGCCGCGCGCTGCGTGGGCGCACGCGCAACAGCCGGCTGGTGGGGGGCGCCGAGTGGCAGGAGCGCCAGCCGACGGGCCCGGCAGGCGGCGCAGCTACGCTGCGGCGCACCCTGCACGCGG
>NW_026061703.1:40000-45000 GCF_023897955.1 Schistocerca gregaria
CCTAACTCAAGTTGTCCCTTAACCTAACTCAAGTTGTCCCTTAACCTAACTCAAGTTGTCCCTTAACCTAACTCAAGTTGTCCCTTAACCTAACTCAAGTTGTCCCTTAACCTAACCCACGTTGTCCCTTAACCTAACCCACGTTGTCCCTTAACCTAACCCACGTTGTCCCTTAACCTAACCCACGTTGTCCCTTAACCTAACCCACGTTGTCCCTTAACCTAACCCACGTTGTCCCTTAACCTAACCCACGTTGTCCCTTAACCTAACCCACGTTGTCCCTTAACCTAACCCACGTTGTCCCTTAACCTAACCCACGTTGTCCCTTAACCTAACCCACGTTGTCCCTTAACCTAACCCACGTTGTCCCTTAACCTAACCCACGTTGTCCCTTAACCTAACCCACGTTGTCCCTTTGCCTAACATAGTTCACTGCTCGGAATCTCTGGTGTCGTTGTTATCCTCATGTAGATGTCTTGCGAGTGTTGCTTACTTTCCACATATTCCCGCTATCCACTGTCAATTGTACTGCAATAGGACTATATCGGCCCCCCCCCCCCTCTGTCCCCCTCTTTGTGTCTCTGTCCTCTCAAGCTGGTCGGTCTGGCGTGTGAGTGTTAAATGAGCCTCGCAGCTGTTCAGTTGCATTCAGATGTCGACGCCCTCAGTGTACGTCGTGGTATGGTCTGTGTCCATTGTCCGCTGATGTCGTACGCGTAACCCACACGCTGTACCGATCATCGGTAGTTACGTACAGAGTGAAGTAGTGTGATACGTGTGACTGTACGCTGGCTGTGCCCAACGGTGTCGAATCTCAATTTCCATATGTTGTGCTCGATGCTACTTGTCTCGTCTCCCAATAACAGCTAGGTTGCACTGTGGTACGCCGTAGAGGCGTGTGGGAGGAACGTACGAACGCATTGTATGTCACCCTGGGTCGCTGGGGGTGGTGGTGCGGTGAGTCAGGTCAGGTCAGGTCAGGTCAGGTCAGCGTGAGCCGTCTGATGTAGTGACGCGTGTATTCCGACTTTGTCGTATTGCCTCACACAAAGTGCTACCCTGGTGGACCGCGTTCCATATCTGGGACATGCCGCAGATGCCGGTTGACAGTGGATCGCGGAAGGGACATCGCATACTTGCGCGGGCCACCTTCCACGTGTTCTCTTCTGCACATGTCGCAGTGTGTATGTGGTCTGATGTAGCGTGTCGTGACACATGACATCCTGGCATGCAAGAATTGTTGAATTCGCAAATGTAGGTGGACATCTACGTTTACTGCCCAAGATACGCAAATGAACTGGAAATCCGTTGTTGAGCGGTTGTTCACGCTGGAGGTGAATCTGTGATGGCGACGATCGGTACAGCTATTAACCGGTTGTTTCAGCGGTACCCGCCACATCCACACACGTGACTAGGCCCATGTGGGTATGAAGCGATACGCGGCGGTGGCTTGGTGGGACTGTTCCCGGCCGGTGAAGGGGGGCCGCCCGGCGTGTTGGCCGCGCGCTGCGTGGGCGCACGCGCAACAGCCGGCTGGTGGGGGGCGCCGAGTGGCAGGAGCGCCAGCCGACGGGCCCGGCAGGCGGCGCAGCTACGCTGCGGCGCACCCTGCACGCGGCGCCTGGCGGCCAAAGTTGGTTCAGCCGAGCCCGGTGCGAAGCGCGGTGGACATCTGCAGTGTGCTGGTCTGATTGAGGACTGTGTGCGTTGAGGATGCGCCGCCGCCTGGCACTCGGCGCCGCGACGCCGTCTGCTGCTCGGTCGCCCCAGCGGTTCTCGCAGGTGGTTTGTATCGCAGTTGTGCGGACGTGTTGGCGCGTGCGCTGTGCTGGGAGAGTTCGCTTCTGCACCCAAGTGGGGCTTTGCCCTTGTGTGGCGCTGGCGTTGGAGCTGCCGGTCACCATAGGTGGCGCGTGTTGTCTCCCGCCGGCAATGCCACGACAGCACGCTCCCGGGCCTCTGTCGGCAGCGGCAAGCTCAGTTGGGAGCAAGGGTGTTCGCACTAAAACCGTCTACTCGCCTAACTCCGGGCGATTGCGCCTCTCTCGAAACCGACCAAGTACCTAGGACGGCGCTGCGCGCCGCCGGGACCTGAGAGGGTTTCGAGGTGTATCGTGCAGGGGAGCTCGGCCTCCTCCTGTTTGCAGAATAATTGAGCGGACGCTTGCGTGTTCGCGCGGGCCCCCGGGACACACTCCCGGGCGGCCGGCTGCTCAGCTCTAGTTGACGCAGCTCCCTGGTTGATCCTGCCAGTAGTCATATGCTTGTCTCAAAGATTAAGCCATGCATATCTCAGTACAAGCCGCATTAAGGTGAAACCGCGAATGGCTCATTAAATCAGTTATGGTTCCTTAGATCGTACCCACGTTACTTGGATAACTGTGGTAATTCTAGAGCTAATACATGCAAACAGAGTCCCGACCAGAGATGGAAGGGACGCTTTTATTAGATCAAAACCAATCGGATTGGCTTGTCTGGTCCGTTTGCCTTGGTGACTCTGAATAACTTTGGGCTGATCGCACGGTCCTCGTACCGGCGACGCATCTTTCAAATGTCTGCCTTATCAACTGTCGATGGTAGGTTCTGCGCCTACCATGGTTGTAACGGGTAACGGGGAATCAGGGTTCGATTCCGGAGAGGGAGCCTGAGAAACGGCTACCACATCCAAGGAAGGCAGCAGGCGCGCAAATTACCCACTCCCGGCACGGGGAGGTAGTGACGAAAAATAACGATACGGGACTCGTCCGAGGCCCCGTAATCGGAATGAGTACACTTTAAATCCTTTAACGAGTATCTATTGGAGGGCAAGTCTGGTGCCAGCAGCCGCGGTAATTCCAGCTCCAATAGCGTATATTAAAGTTGTTGCGGTTAAAAAGCTCGTAGTTGGATTTGTGTCCCACGCTGTTGGTTCACCGCCCGTCGGTGTTTAACTGGCATGTATCGTGGGACGTCCTGCCGGTGGGGCGAGCCGAAGGGGTGCTTTCGCGTCCCGAGGCGGACCCCGTTTAAATCCTACCAGGGTGCTCTTTGTTGAGTGTCTCGGTGGGCCGGCACGTTTACTTTGAACAAATTAGAGTGCTTAAAGCAGGCAAGCCCGCCTGAATACTGTGTGCATGGAATAATGGAATAGGACCTCGGTTCTATTTTGTTGGTTTTCGGAACCCGAGGTAATGATTAATAGGGACAGGCGGGGGCATTCGTATTGCGACGTTAGAGGTGAAATTCTTGGATCGTCGCAAGACGAACAGAAGCGAAAGCATTTGCCAAGTATGTTTTCATTAATCAAGAACGAAAGTTAGAGGTTCGAAGGCGATCAGATACCGCCCTAGTTCTAACCATAAACGATGCCAGCCAGCGATCCGCCGCAGTTCCTCCGATGACTCGGCGGGCAGCCTCCGGGAAACCAAAGCTTTTGGGTTCCGGGGGAAGTATGGTTGCAAAGCTGAAACTTAAAGGAATTGACGGAAGGGCACCACCAGGAGTGGAGCCTGCGGCTTAATTTGACTCAACACGGGAAACCTCACCAGGCCCGGACACCGGAAGGATTGACAGATTGATAGCTCTTTCTTGATTCGGTGGGTGGTGGTGCATGGCCGTTCTTAGTTGGTGGAGCGATTTGTCTGGTTAATTCCGATAACGAACGAGACTCTAGCCTGCTATCTAGTCGCGTGACATCCTTCGTGCTGTCAGCGATTACTTTTCTTCTTAGAGGGACAGGCGGCTTCTAGCCGCACGAGATTGAGCAATAACAGGTCTGTGATGCCCTTAGATGTTCTGGGCCGCACGCGCGCTACACTGAAGGAATCAGCGTGTCTTCCTAGGCCGAAAGGTCGGGGTAACCCGCTGAACCTCCTTCGTGCTAGGGATTGGGGCTTGCAATTGTTCCCCATGAACGAGGAATTCCCAGTAAGCGCGAGTCATAAGCTCGCGTTGATTACGTCCCTGCCCTTTGTACACACCGCCCGTCGCTACTACCGATTGAATGATTTAGTGAGGTCTTCGGACTGGTACGCGGCATCGACTCTGTCGTTGCCGATGCTACCGGAAAGATGACCAAACTTGATCATTTAGAGGAAGTAAAAGTCGTAACAAGGTTTCCGTAGGTGAACCTGCGGAAGGATCATTACCGACTAGACTGCATGTCTTTCGATGTGCGTGTCGTGTCGCGCAACACGCTACCTGTACGGCAGTGGCCGTGCGCCGCGTGCGGAACCACGCGTGCCTCTCAAAACTAGCGGAAGTGTTGTTGTTGTTGTGTGGTACGAGCGCTGAAGCTCTGGAGCGGCTGGCCTGCGGTACCTGGCGCCTGGCGCCGGTTTTGAATGACGTTCGCCCGAGTGCCTGTCCGCTCCGGTGTGGAGCCGTACGACGCCCATCGGCTGTGAGGCCGTTGGACACAAAAAAAATAGTGGAACAGGGGCCGTCAGACGCCTCAGTCCCGCAAATGCTACTGTCTTGAAAGAGACAGTGGGAGACTGAAAAGGAAAAGATCACCCAGGACGGTGGATCACTCGGCTCGTGGGTCGATGAAGAACGCAGCAAATTGCGCGTCGACATGTGAACTGCAGGACACATGAACATCGACGTTTCGAACGCACATTGCGGTCCATGGATTCCGTTCCCGGGCCACGTCTGGCTGAGGGTCGGCTACGTATACTGAAGCGCGCGGCGTTTGTCCCGCTTCGGAGACGTGGGAGTGTCGTGGTCGCCTGTGTGGCCGGCCGCGTCTCCTTAAACGTGCGATGCGCGCCCGTCGCCTGGCGGTTCGCATACCGGTACTTTCTCGGTAGCGTGCACAGCCGGCTGGCGGTGTGGCGTGCGACACCTCGTACAACGACCTCAGAGCAGGCGAGACTACCCGCTGAATTTAAGCATATTACTAAGCGGAGGAAAAGAAACTAACAAGGATTCCCCCAGTAGCGGCGAGCGAACAGGGAAGAGTCCAGCACCGAACCCCGCAGGCTGCCGCCTGTCGTGGCATGTGGTGTTTGGGAGGGTCC
>NW_026061703.1:50000-55000 GCF_023897955.1 Schistocerca gregaria
GTCGTAAGTTGCAATCCACCCCTATATCTTGCGTCTCATGAAGAGTTATATCAAGTATGCCAAATTCCCGCTGTCCCTATACATGCAGTAAGTTCGTCGTGGGCGCTGGCCGGCAGGCCGCGAGACCTGACGCCCGGCGGCAAAGAGTGCTCCTCTGAGGATATAGATGTTCCGTTCCGCCGCACAATGGTGACGGTGACCGCTGCCTGCGGTGGCAACGCTGGGCACAGTCGATACTCGCCGTGTGGTGGAAGGTAAACATTATGCGGTACATCAGTACTTTCCTAATAGTTCGGTCGTCTCACGGCACTGCTTAGTAAATGATGCAAGGCCACATATAGATGATTTATGCGAATGTCCCTATACGTGCTGTAAGACTGGGCACACAACGTGAATCGCACGTCAGCCAGACACTCGAACATGCACCACTCTCGGCCTGCAACGGAGACACACAATACGTAAACATCTGGAATGCGACAATGTCGAGTGCATCCTCTCTGCGACATTGCACCGTCGACACTATGATAACCAGAGCAGTAGGTCCACCTATAAAAGCACAATACCCCACTCCTCCGACAACTACCATTGCTCAGATAAACCAACACACATCCTACACAGAGGGGCACCAAATATCACCCCCCGCCCTCGTGTTATACCACATGAAAAATTGCAGAAGTGAGAGACACAGACCCGCCAGCCTCTTGCTACAAGCATCGAACCGACGTGACGTATCTGACGGTGACTCAGGCATCCGCGTACTGCCACCACTATCCACCCCCCCCCCTCTCTCTCTCTTCCCCCTTTCCCACAATACCAAATTTAACCAACTTTATTGCTTAACCTAACTGTGGCTGTACCAGATTATCGCTTAACCTAACTGTGGCTGTACCAGATTATCGCTTAACCTAACTGTGGCTGTACCAGATTATCGCTTAACCTAACTGTGGCTGTACCAGATTATCGCTTAACCTAACTGTGGCTGTACCAGATTATCGCTTAACCTAACTGTGGCTGTACCAGATTATCGCTTAACCTAACTGTGGCTGTACCAGATTATCGCTTAACCTAACTGTGGCTGTACCAGATTATCGCTTAACCTAACTGTGGCTGTACCAGATTATCGCTTAACCTAACTGTGGCTGTACCAGATCATCGCTTAACCTAACTGTGGCTGTACCAGATCATCGCTTAACCTAACTGTGGCTGTACCAGATTATCGCTTAACCTAACTCAATTTGTCCCTTAACCTAACTCAATTTGTCCCTTAACCTAACTCAAGTTGTCCCTTAACCTAACTCAAGTTGTCCCTTAACCTAACTCAAGTTGTCCCTTAACCTAACTCAAGTTGTCCCTTAACCTAACTCAAGTTGTCCCTTAACCTAACTCAAGTTGTCCCTTAACCTAACTCAAGTTGTCCCTTAACCTAACTCAAGTTGTCCCTTAACCTAACTCAAGTTGTCCCTTAACCTAACTCAAGTTGTCCCTTAACCTAACTCAAGTTGTCCCTTAACCTAACTCAAGTTGTCCCTTAACCTAACTCAAGTTGTCCCTTAACCTAACTCAAGTTGTCCCTTAACCTAACTCAAGTTGTCCCTTAACCTAACTCAAGTTGTCCCTTAACCTAACTCAAGTTGTCCCTTAACCTAACTCAAGTTGTCCCTTAACCTAACTCAAGTTGTCCCTTAACCTAACTCAAGTTGTCCCTTAACCTAACTCAAGTTGTCCCTTAACCTAACTCAAGTTGTCCCTTAACCTAACCCACGTTGTCCCTTAACCTAACCCACGTTGTCCCTTAACCTAACCCACGTTGTCCCTTAACCTAACCCACGTTGTCCCTTAACCTAACCCACGTTGTCCCTTAACCTAACCCACGTTGTCCCTTAACCTAACCCACGTTGTCCCTTAACCTAACCCACGTTGTCCCTTAACCTAACCCACGTTGTCCCTTAACCTAACCCACGTTGTCCCTTAACCTAACCCACGTTGTCCCTTAACCTAACCCACGTTGTCCCTTAACCTAACCCACGTTGTCCCTTAACCTAACCCACGTTGTCCCTTAACCTAACCCACGTTGTCCCTTAACCTAACCCACGTTGTCCCTTAACCTAACCCACGTTGTCCCTTAACCTAACCCACGTTGTCCCTTTGCCTAACATAGTTCACTGCTCGGAATCTCTGGTGTCGTTGTTATCCTCATGTAGATGTCTTGCGAGTGTTGCTTACTTTCCACATATTCCCGCTATCCACTGTCAATTGTACTGCAATAGGACTATATCGGCCCCCCCCCCCTCTGTCCCCCTCTTTGTGTCTCTGTCCTCTCAAGCTGGTCGGTCTGGCGTGTGAGTGTTAAATGAGCCTCGCAGCTGTTCAGTTGCATTCAGATGTCGACGCCCTCAGTGTACGTCGTGGTATGGTCTGTGTCCATTGTCCGCTGATGTCGTACGCGTAACCCACACGCTGTACCGATCATCGGTAGTTACGTACAGAGTGAAGTAGTGTGATACGTGTGACTGTACGCTGGCTGTGCCCAACGGTGTCGAATCTCAATTTCCATATGTTGTGCTCGATGCTACTTGTCTCGTCTCCCAATAACAGCTAGGTTGCACTGTGGTACGCCGTAGAGGCGTGTGGGAGGAACGTACGAACGCATTGTATGTCACCCTGGGTCGCTGGGGGTGGTGGTGCGGTGAGTCAGGTCAGGTCAGGTCAGGTCAGGTCAGCGTGAGCCGTCTGATGTAGTGACGCGTGTATTCCGACTTTGTCGTATTGCCTCACACAAAGTGCTACCCTGGTGGACCGCGTTCCATATCTGGGACATGCCGCAGATGCCGGTTGACAGTGGATCGCGGAAGGGACATCGCATACTTGCGCGGGCCACCTTCCACGTGTTCTCTTCTGCACATGTCGCAGTGTGTATGTGGTCTGATGTAGCGTGTCGTGACACATGACATCCTGGCATGCAAGAATTGTTGAATTCGCAAATGTAGGTGGACATCTACGTTTACTGCCCAAGATACGCAAATGAACTGGAAATCCGTTGTTGAGCGGTTGTTCACGCTGGAGGTGAATCTGTGATGGCGACGATCGGTACAGCTATTAACCGGTTGTTTCAGCGGTACCCGCCACATCCACACACGTGACTAGGCCCATGTGGGTATGAAGCGATACGCGGCGGTGGCTTGGTGGGACTGTTCCCGGCCGGTGAAGGGGGGCCGCCCGGCGTGTTGGCCGCGCGCTGCGTGGGCGCACGCGCAACAGCCGGCTGGTGGGGGGCGCCGAGTGGCAGGAGCGCCAGCCGACGGGCCCGGCAGGCGGCGCAGCTACGCTGCGGCGCACCCTGCACGCGGCGCCTGGCGGCCAAAGTTGGTTCAGCCGAGCCCGGTGCGAAGCGCGGTGGACATCTGCAGTGTGCTGGTCTGATTGAGGACTGTGTGCGTTGAGGATGCGCCGCCGCCTGGCACTCGGCGCCGCGACGCCGTCTGCTGCTCGGTCGCCCCAGCGGTTCTCGCAGGTGGTTTGTATCGCAGTTGTGCGGACGTGTTGGCGCGTGCGCTGTGCTGGGAGAGTTCGCTTCTGCACCCAAGTGGGGCTTTGCCCTTGTGTGGCGCTGGCGTTGGAGCTGCCGGTCACCATAGGTGGCGCGTGTTGTCTCCCGCCGGCAATGCCACGACAGCACGCTCCCGGGCCTCTGTCGGCAGCGGCAAGCTCAGTTGGGAGCAAGGGTGTTCGCACTAAAACCGTCTACTCGCCT
Source organism: Schistocerca gregaria (assembly GCF_023897955.1). Lineage (NCBI taxonomy): Eukaryota > Metazoa > Arthropoda > Insecta > Orthoptera > Acrididae > Schistocerca > Schistocerca gregaria. The sequence continues at coordinate 53,752 of NW_026061703.1, forward strand.
AACTCCGGGCGATTGCGCCTCTCTCGAAACCGACCAAGTACCTAGGACGGCGCTGCGCGCCGCCGGGACCTGAGAGGGTTTCGAGGTGTATCGTGCAGGGGAGCTCGGCCTCCTCCTGTTTGCAGAATAATTGAGCGGACGCTTGCGTGTTCGCGCGGGCCCCCGGGACACACTCCCGGGCGGCCGGCTGCTCAGCTCTAGTTGACGCAGCTCCCTGGTTGATCCTGCCAGTAGTCATATGCTTGTCTCAAAGATTAAGCCATGCATGTCTCAGTACAAGCCGCATTAAGGTGAAACCGCGAATGGCTCATTAAATCAGTTATGGTTCCTTAGATCGTACCCACGTTACTTGGATAACTGTGGTAATTCTAGAGCTAATACATGCAAACAGAGTCCCGACCAGAGATGGAAGGGACGCTTTTATTAGATCAAAACCAATCGGATTGGCTTGTCTGGTCCGTTTGCCTTGGTGACTCTGAATAACTTTGGGCTGATCGCACGGTCCTCGTACCGGCGACGCATCTTTCAAATGTCTGCCTTATCAACTGTCGATGGTAGGTTCTGCGCCTACCATGGTTGTAACGGGTAACGGGGAATCAGGGTTCGATTCCGGAGAGGGAGCCTGAGAAACGGCTACCACATCCAAGGAAGGCAGCAGGCGCGCAAATTACCCACTCCCGGCACGGGGAGGTAGTGACGAAAAATAACGATACGGGACTCATCCGAGGCCCCGTAATCGGAATGAGTACACTTTAAATCCTTTAACGAGTATCTATTGGAGGGCAAGTCTGGTGCCAGCAGCCGCGGTAATTCCAGCTCCAATAGCGTATATTAAAGTTGTTGCGGTTAAAAAGCTCGTAGTTGGATTTGTGTCCCACGCTGTTGGTTCACCGCCCGTCGGTGTTTAACTGGCATGTATCGTGGGACGTCCTGCCGGTGGGGCGAGCCGAAGGGGTGCTTTCGCGTCCCGAGGCGGACCCCGTTTAAATCCTACCAGGGTGCTCTTTGTTGAGTGTCTCGGTGGGCCGGCACGTTTACTTTGAACAAATTAGAGTGCTTAAAGCAGGCAAGCCCGCCTGAATACTGTGTGCATGGAATAATGGAATAGGACCTCGGTTCTATTTTGTTGGTTTTCGGAACCCGAGGTAATGATTAATAGGGACAGGCGGGGGCATTCGTATTGCGACGTTAGAGGTGAAATTCTTGGATCGTCGCAAGACGAACAGAAGCGAAAGCATTTGCCAAGTAT
>NW_026061703.1:67500-77500 GCF_023897955.1 Schistocerca gregaria
TTGTTAGTCTACTACAAACATTTAATCTTTAGACTAGTTACTAATCCTGCAGCGTTACAGTTGTGTCAGCTAATTTATATAAACCTACTATAGAGCCTTGCTCATTGAGCTAACCCCAATGAGCGTGCCCCTGACACTGGGCAGGCCGAGATGGTAATCGCTGCAGGTTACTAATAATAATATCTAAAAACTAAGTCCTACAACTAACTTATCCTAATGTCAAGTCCGGTGCGTTGTCTGGTTTGGTAAGGCTGCACCCCACCCCCCCAGAATCCTGTGGCGCGGCGGATTCAGACTGAGGAAGTCGGCCTTTCCGCGCCCAGGCGGTTTGGGAGTAGGGTATCAAACTCTATCTGTGTCCTGGTTTATCTCTTTTTGTGCTACTATAGGTCTTTCAGGTAGTCCTTTAGGACTTTCTGAGATACCGCGTTAGCCAGTTTGTTTATGATGTCGAAAGTGTCGCGATGTCTGATTAGTCTAAAAGTGTCGTTGTGTGGTAGTTGGTCCCGCAGTACAGAGGCCACATCATTGAAAAGGGGGCACTCGTAGACTACATGGTCAGGAGTACCCTCCGGAACACCACAGTCACACGCAGGTGTCGCCTTTTTACCAAATCTACATAGATATGTCGAGTACGGTCCATGTCCAGTGAGGAAGTGGATGAGTCCCCGGGATGGATCGAAATGTGACATTTCCATCCTTTCCCTAACATCTGGTAGGAGCTCAAAGGTACGACGCCCTGTTTCTTCGGTTTCCCACGAAAGTTGCCATAGCAGCTCCCCTTTTTTCCTAATTTCTACTTTGTTTTCTGTCCTGCTGCCCAGAATTTCCTCGGTTTTTTCCAAATTCCCCTTTTTAGTCCAGTACCAAGCGGCCTGCTCCCGAATTTTGATATCCAGGGGGCAAAGCCCCATAATAACTAACAGGGCTCCTCCCGGTGTAGTTCTGTATGCCCCCACTGATCTCAGGATCATATTTCTCTGCACTCTCCTCACTGTCATGGCGGGCACCACCCTCGTGAGCCTGTGTGCCCAGACTCCGGATCCGTAACCCACTATGGATGTTAGTATACTGTTATGATAGAGTTTGATGAGATGTGGTGGAAGATGAAACCGCTTATGCCCAATGGAGATGAGGTTGTTGAGTACCTGTAAAGCTCTTTGAGTTACGGTTTCGATGTGTCTACTAAAAGTCCACCTTTCATCAATGATGATACCTAGATAGCGTGTCTCACGTCGCCGGAGAACTGGTGATCCATCTATCCTAACAGTTGGGTTACGAGCTAATTGTCCCTTTAGAAGAAGATAGGTAGACTTGGCCGGTGAAATTGTCATTTTTGTCTTGCGGCACCACAGTTGGAGTGTGTTTATTGCTCTCTCGATCTTAGGCTCTATGTCCTCTCGGCTACGGCCGCCGACCAGTAGGAGGAGATCATCTGCGTAGGCTATCACCTCCAGCACTTCGTCACTTTGTTGTAATGTATCTAGTAAGGGTTCCATGTGGATGTCCCAGAACAGCGGACCCAGTACGGAACCCTGGGGACATCCCTTGGTGATAGTTTTCCTTACTCTTGTGCTAGCAGATGATAGCCAGACCTCCCGATCTTCACAATAGCTCCTCAGACAGCCATATAGCGGCCCTGGACACTCCTTCTCCCTTAAGCAGGAGAAGAGCGAAGGCCACCACAGGTTGTCGAAGGCGCCACTTATATCCACCATGATGCCAACAACGTACTTGTACGGGGTAGAGCCGCAGACCTCGGCCGCCAGGGCGATTGCATCAGATGCCGATCGTCCAGACCTGAAGCCAAACTGCCTGTTGCTCATTCCGCACAGCACTCGGTGTGCAGCCAGTCTATCAGCCAGAAGTCTCTCCAGAATCTTCCCAAGCAGATCAAGCAGGCAGATAGGTCTATAAGATTTGGTTTCTGCTGGGTCTTTGTCAGCCCCTTTCTTTATGATTACCACATTTGCCCTCGTCCATATTCGAGGGAACTTTTTCTGCCTGAGGCATTCGTTATATAAATGAGTTAGAGGGGCGACTATCTGGGGGGCCAGGAATTGCACCACCTCCGCCACAATACCGTCTGGCCCAGGAGCTTTTCCTCTCTTCAGGGAATTTATGTGGCCAGCTACCTCCTCTTCTGAGAATGGGTAGACTGCCATATCATTTTCATACGCATTGTTGTTATTCTCCCGCAGCTGCCGTTGTTCATCTGTCTCATCCGCTGTATCATCAGGCAACAGGGAGTGGAGAAGGACCTCAGCAGTTTCCTGCCAAGACCCCGTCATCCGGTCCCCATGCCTGACGGTTGAAAGCTCCATCGGAGAACGGATCTTTTCCCGGACAAGCCTGTAGGGAACTCCCCATGGGTCTAATGCTAGTTGGTTCAGAACAAAGTGTTCCCAACTTTTTGTTCTAACTTCCCGTAGCTGTTTTTGGAAGTTATCTTTGGCTTCCCGGTAAAGCTGCAGCCATCTTTGTCTTTCTTGCCAGACGACACTGCGCTGGTAGTGCCTCCTGAGCCTTCTGACCGACCGGCGCATCTCCTCTAGTTCAGCAGACCATGGTGATGGAGAGGCCGCCATGGCCCTCCTCCTAGTAGGTACGGCTGCTTTGACTGCTCGAGTTATTACTGAGACCAGTTCTTCGGCTCTGTTGTCAACGTCAAAGTGTCTGTGGTCGTCACCTTCTGATATCGGAGGAATGTCGCACTCCCCAGCAAGTCTCTCCCAGTCGGCTCTATTGTAATTGTATTGTATTTCCCACCTCATGGCCCAGCGGCTCTCGCCATCTCCTATGTTGAAAGTAATGAGATTGTGGTCACTTGTAGTGGCATTCTCAACTACTTTCCATTGCTGGATTAGGTATGCTGCGTTTGGCGTAGCCAGGGTCACGTCGATGTTTGTGCCTTGGCCCCCTCCCGCCGCATAGGTCGGAGGGTTGCCTGGCTTGTTAGCCACTACAAGCTGCAAGGCCATGATGGCTTCTTCTGCCTTCTCTCCATTGGGATCCCTGGTGCCGCTGTACCATAAGGGGGATTTGGCATTCATATCGGCAGTCACAAATGTTTTCCGCCCCCGCAACGCCGTGATAGCTGTGGTGAGATGAGCTAGGTGTCTTTCAATATCATCACCATATTGGAAGTATGTGTTGATCATAATAATAGCTCCTGCTGGAGATTGCAGCTCCACGACGTTGCAGTGGCTGGTTGTGAACTGCGTTAGAACTGTAGCCCTTATCAGTTTGTTAGTGATAATAATTGCCGCTTTTGGGTCATCACCTCTGCAGACGACTTGCCAGGTCGCAGCTGTGAAAGCTATCTTCCCGTTTAGGGAGTACGGCTCCTGCAGGCAGACCACATCCAGTCTCCTCTCCTCCACTTCCCTTTGCAACTCCTGCATGACAAGTCTGCTGTTATGGGTGTTGAGTTGGCCAATGGTGATTTCCGTCATGTAGTTGTCTATGGAGTGTATGTGTGAATCCTGTCATGAGGCCATGTTTTGTTCCAGTCAAATGTAATACGTCCATTTGCCAAAACAGCTTGTCGATAAATTTCATTCAGGTCGAATTTTTCTCCACGTCTGTCAAAGACTTTCTTTAGTAGGTCACGCAGGGCTCCGAAGTCAGTGGGGAGATTCACTGACTTGAGTTGAATTCTGTCCACAGCCTCCATTACCGAGAAGGTGACTCTCTGTCCATATTCATGTCCCACCCGAACCACATGTCTCAAGGCAGTGGTCAGGGTAGTCGGCTGCTCCAGCCTCGCCAGTTGCATGGTGAGTTCAAGGTTTGGATAGACTCTGACTGGATCGACAGGTGGCAGTCTCACTACAGGATCTTTTATTGCATCTGGTTCACTTGAACTAGTTATTTTATTTTCTTGAACTGGTTGTTTTGTTGTTATATTTAATTCTGCTGAGACTGCCACCGTCTCTGGTACAGGATGCCGTTGCTGTAGGTCTTTAGTCGGCCTTGTTTCCCTGCTTGGGGAGGAGGGGAGCGTGACTGCCAGAGGCCTCGTTTGTGTCCCTCTATCCGTAGTGGTAGAGTCGGTTTGAGTGCTTTTATCTACGGTTCTGGTTGTGGTGCCCATGTGCAACCTCAAGAAAAGCTTGAAAGCACTCGCCCTCAGGGCATCCCTCCTCCTTTTGCTAGGGGATTTCCTTTTGGGCATCCTGTTGGCTTTGGTTTGATCAGCCATAGTCTATTCTTGAAATAAGCCTTTGTTCCAGAAGTCTGTAGGTGGGGCAGCTACGTCCCGTGGTACCACAGGGCTTTTTACCCCGTCTCTTGCAGGGGATACAAACCGCCGCAGCCCTACAGTCCTTCCTGACGTGGCCATCCTCGCCACATTTCGAGCAGGCCGACCCCCTGGTACAGTGCCTCAAAACGTGGTCGAGATCTCCACAATTGTGGCAACGCGGTACGACCAGAAAGTCTCGTGTATTAATGGCGTGAAAGCCGACATATAGTCTGCCCATTGCTGTAATTCTTTTCCACATGTTAGCGGAGACCTCGGCAACGTGATGGACCACATCACGGTCCCGAGGCCCGGTTTTGAATCTCAAATTGAAGTTTGCTTTAAATTCTTCTTCTGTCATATCATCAAAATTCTGAGCCTTTATAGATTTTTGCAGTTCTTCATTCGTCATGACTGTTGGTACATCATACAAGATGACCAATGGGTTTCTTTTCCTCGGTGGCTCGCATTTGACCACCGAGTTTAGTTTTGCATTACTTAACAGTTTCTCTTTGTCTTCTTCTGAAGCTACTTCAACAATAACAGAGTTTCTGCTGGGTTTTACCTTATTTATTTTAATTTTGTCTTTTGCTGGATTGATAGTTGTCGTGAGTAATTCCTGGATTCTTTTTACACTAGTGTCTTGACCTGGTAGGGTTCTTAGGAATACCGTTGTGTCAGATCTTTTAGTAACTTTTGCAATGGTATCCTTTGTAGTCTGCGGTTTTGGTGGCGCTTGTGCGACCACCGCCGCCCAGGTCTTTCCGGGTTGTTTCCTTAGTCTCTCATTTTCTTTTGTTAGTTCTTCCACTCGGCCCTCAAGCTTGGCGTTTGCGATAGCCCACGCCGCCAGTTCATTTTTAATTATAGTCAGAGCCGCTTGACTAATTTTACCATTTTTAATATGTTGCTCGAGGAGCAATGATATTCTCGTGTGTCTTTGTAGAACATTTTCCTCGGTTGCCTGTCCCGACTCGTCCTGAGGAGCGGGTTCAGACATCACGGAAGCTCGCGTTGGCGCACTCGAATCACTCGTTTCTGGTGTAGCCATGATGAACGAGTGATAAAAAAGGGGTGGGAGCCCGTCTCTTGCCCCGGACCGGCTCCTCTGGCATGGGGGGGGACTTCTGCAGCTCGCTCACCGACCTCGCCCCTAGGTCAAGAGCATTCCAGAGCTGCTGGGTTCAGCGCGCCGTTTCCAGCGCACTGGTCCCCCTCGGTGACTTCGTCATCGGCGATTTCACGCGACGCACCCCGGCAACTGCACCCCGCACTCCGGAGAGGCGGATGCACCTCTCGCCCTTCGCCGCCTACTTGCCCGAGTTTCCACCTCTCGGCCAGGGACCCACTCCTACTCAGGTGGCGGGCCGGTCCCCCAGGCGTTCGGCGGTCTGGACCCATCTAACCTGGCCCAGGCGATGTTACCACCACCTGGGTTTGGCAGAACACGCCCTGGATACCCAGGGGCGCGGCGAAGCACCCTTGCCGACACGCGCCGCGATCCCACGCCGACAAACGAGATCGCCGGCATGCAGAGCACCTGTTGTTCTGTGCCCTGCGAAAAGAAGGGACTGATGTATGGTCCCTCGACACAGCTCCCCCTGTGCCATGCACCCTTCGCTTTCGCATCGGGTTGGGTCGCAGCTCTCCCTTTTGTCGCAAGGCAAAAGCCAAGCTTAACGTCTGGCACCACGGGAAGGCGGAAAGAGACACTTGGGAAGGAGAGGCTATAAGAGACGCGTCACTTCCCCTGTGAGGACTGCCGCGGCACGCCCGTCTGGAAGCGATACGCCCCAGTGCGAGCCTCCGTGCCTTACGGCGCGCCGGCTACGGGCAGGCCCGCGCCGAACGCGCCGTCGAGCGACCGACCTCACGCCAGACTCGGGACTCTGTTTGCATGTATTAGCTCTAGAATTACCACAGTTATCCAAGTAACGTGGGTACGATCTAAGGATCCATAACTGATTTAATGAGCCATTCGCGGTTTCACCTTAATGCGGCTTGTACTGAGACATGCATGGCTTAATCTTTGAGACAAGCATATGACTACTGGCAGGATCAACCAGGGAGCTGCGTCAACTAGAGCTGAGCAGCCGGCCGCCCGGGAGTGTGTCCCGGGGGCCCGCGCGAACACGCAAGCGTCCGCTCAATTATTCTGCAAACAGGAGGAGGCCGAGCTCCCCTGCACGATACACCTCGAAACCCTCTCAGGTCCCGGCGGCGCGCAGCGCCGTCCTAGGTACTTGGTCGGTTTCGAGAGAGGCGCAATCACCAGGAGTTAGGCGAGTAGACGGTTTTAGTGCGAACACCCTTGCTCCCAACTGAGCTTGCCGCTGCCGACAGAGGCCCGGGAGCGTGCTGTCGTGGCATTGCCGGCGGGAGACAACACGCGCCACCTATGGTGACCGGCAGCTCCAACGCCAGCGCCACACAAGGGCAAAGCCCCACTTGGGTGCAGAAGCGAACTCTCCCAGCACAGCGCACGCGCCAACACGTCCGCACAACTGCGATACAAACCACCTGCGAGAACCGCTGGGGCGACCGAGCAGCAGACGGCGTCGCGGCGCCGAGTGCCAGGCGGCGGCGCATCCTCAACGCACACAGTCCTCAATCAGACCAGCACACTGCAGATATCCACCGCGCTTCGCACCGGGCTCGGCTGAACCAACTTTGGCCGCCAGGCGCCGCGTGCAGGGTGCGCCGCAGCGTAGCTGCGCCGCCTGCCGGGCCCGTCTGCTGGCGCTCCTGCCACTCGGCGCCCCCCACCAGCCGGCTGTTGCGCGTGCGCCCACGCAGCGCGCGGCCAACACGCCGGGCGGCCCCCCTTCACCGGCCGGGAACAGTCCCACCAAGCCACCGCCGAGTATCGCTTCATACCCACATGGGCCTAGTCACGTGTGTGGATGTGGCGGGTACCGCTGAAACAACCGGTTAATAGCTGTACCGATCGTCGCCATCACAGATTCACCTCCAGCGTGAACAACCGCTCAACAACGGATTTCCAGTTCATTTGCGTATCTTGGGCAGTAAACGTAGATGTCCACCTACATTTGCGAATTCAACAATTCTTGCATGCCAGGATGTCATGTGTCACGACACGCTACATCAGACCACATACACACTGCGACATGTGCAGAAGAGAACACGTGGAAGGTGGCCCGCGCACGTATGCGATGTCCCTTCCACGATCCACTGTCAACCGGCATCTGCGGCATGTCCCAGATATGGAACGCGGTCCACCAGGGTAGCACTTTGTGTGAGGCAATACGACAAAGTCGGAATACACGCGTCACTACATCAGACGGCTCACGCTGACCTGACCTGACCTGACTCACCGCACCACCACACCCAGCGACCCAGGGTGACATACAATGCGTTCGTACGTTCCTCCCACACGCCTCTACGGCGTACCACAGTGCAACCTAGCTGTTATTGGGAGACGAGACAAGTAGCATCGAGCACAACATATGGAAATTGAGATTCGACACCGTTGGGCACAGCCAGCGTACGGTCACACGTATCACACTACTTCACTCTGTACGTAACGACCGATGATCGGTACAGCGTGTGGGTTACGCGTACGACATCAGCGGACAATGGACACAGACCATACCACGACGTACACTGAGGGCGTCGACATCTGAATGCAACTGAACAGCTGCGAGGCTCATTTAACACTCAAACGCCAGACCGACCAGCTTGAGAGGACAGAGACACAAAGAGGGGGACAGAGGGGGGGGGGGGGCGATATAGTCCTATTGCAGTACAATTGACAGTGGATAGCGGGAATATGTGGAAAGTAAGCAACACTCGCAAGACATCTACATGAGGATAACAACGACACCAGAGATTCCGAGCAGTGAACTATGTTAGGCAAAGGGACAACGTGGGTTAGGTTAAGGGACAACGTGGGTTAGGTTAAGGGACAACGTGGGTTAGGTTAAGGGACAACGTGGGTTAGGTTAAGGGACAACGTGGGTTAGGTTAAGGGACAACGTGGGTTAGGTTAAGGGACAACGTGGGTTAGGTTAAGGGACAACGTGGGTTAGGTTAAGGGACAACGTGGGTTAGGTTAAGGGACAACGTGGGTTAGGTTAAGGGACAACGTGGGTTAGGTTAAGGGACAACGTGGGTTAGGTTAAGGGACAACGTGGGTTAGGTTAAGGGACAACGTGGGTTAGGTTAAGGGACAACGTGAGTTAGGTTAAGGGACAACTTGAGTTAGGTTAAGGGACAACTTGAGTTAGGTTAAGGGACAACTTGAGTTAGGTTAAGGGACAACTTGAGTTAGGTTAAGGGACAACTTGAGTTAGGTTAAGGGACAACTTGAGTTAGGTTAAGGGACAACTTGAGTTAGGTTAAGGGACAACTTGAGTTAGGTTAAGGGACAAATTGAGTTAGGTTAAGGGACAAATATAGTTAGGTTAAGGGACAAATTGAGTTAGGTTAAGGGACAAATTGAGTTAGGTTAAGGGACAAATTGAGTTAGGTTAAGGGACAAACTGAGTTAGGTTAAGGGACAAACTGAGTTAGGTTAAGGGACAAACTGAGTTAGGTTAAGGGACAAACTGAGTTAGGTTAAGGGACAAACTGAGTTAGGTTAAGGGACAAATTGAGTTAGGTTAAGGGACAAATTGAGTTAGGTTAAGGGACAAATTGAGTTAGGTTAAGCGATAATCTGGTACAGCCACAGTTAGGTTAAGCGATAATCTGGTACAGCCACAGTTAGGTTAAGCGATAATCTGGTACAGCCACAGTTAGGTTAAGCGATAATCTGGTACAGCCACAGTTAGGTTAAGCGATAATCTGGTACAGCCACAGTTAGGTTAAGCGATAATCTGGTACAGCCACAGTTAGGTTAAGCGATAATCTGGTACAGCCACAGTTAGGTTAAGCGATAATCTGGTACAGCCACAGTTAGGTTAAGCGATAATCTGGTACAGCCACAGTTAGGTTAAGCGATAATCTGGTACATCCACAGTTAGGTTAAGCGATAAAGTTGGTTAAATTTGGTATTGTGTGGGAAGGGGGCAGAGAGAGGGGGGGGGTGGATAGTTGTGGCAGTACGCGGATGCCTGAGTCACCGTCAGATACGTCACGTCGGTTCGATGCTTGTAGCAAGAGGCTGGCGGGTCTGTGTCTCTCACTTCTGCTATTTTTCATGTGGTATAACACGAGGGCGGGGGGTGATATTTGGTGCCCCTCTGTGTAGGATGTGTGTTGGTTTATCTGAGCAATGGTAGTTGTCGGAGGAGTGGGGTATTGTGCTTTTATAGGTGGACCTACTGCTCTGGTTATCATAGTGTCGACGGTGCAATGTCGCAGAGAGGATGCACTCGACATTGTCGCATTCCAGATGTTTACGTATTGTGTGTCTCCGTTGCAGGCCGAGAGTGGTGCATGTTCGAGTGTCTGGCTGACGTGCGATTCACGTTGTGTGCCCAGTCTTACAGCACGTATAGGGACATTCGCATAAATCATCTATATGTGGCCTTGCATCATTTACTAAGCAGTGCCGTGAGACGACCGAACTATTAGGAAAGTACTGATGTACCGCATAATGTTTACCTTCCACCACACGGCGAGTATCGACTCTGCCCAGCGTTGCCACCGCAGGCAGCGGTCACCGTCACCATTGTGCGGCGGAACGGAACATCTATATCCTCAGAGGAGCACTCTTTGCCGCCGGGCGTCAGGTCTCGCGGCCTGCCGGCCAGCGCCCATGACGAACTTACTGCATGTGTAGGGACAGCGGGA
>NW_026061703.1:82500-100000 GCF_023897955.1 Schistocerca gregaria
CCGGGAGCCCGAGCGCCCAAAGGGGCGAATCGACTCCTCCAGATATACCGCCGAGCAGCCAGCCAGGACACCGGGGCTCTGCCCAACAGACGCGAACCGAGGCCCGCGGAAGGACAGGCTGCGCACCCGGGCCGTAGGCCGGCACCCAGCGGGTCGCGACGTCCTACTAGGGGAGAAGTGCGGCCCACCGCACACCGGAACGGCCCCACCCCGCGGCGAGTGGAAAGGCAACCGGACACGACCCCGCCGCGGATTGCTCCGCGCGGGCGGCCGGCCCCATCTGCCGAGGGCGGGGGCCAGTGGCCGGATGGGCGTGAATCTCACCCGTTCGACCTTTCGGACTTCTCACGTTTACCCCAGAACGGTTTCACGTACTTTTTAACTCTCTCTTCAAAGTTCTTTTCAACTTTCCCTCACGGTACTTGTTCGCTATCGGTCTCGTGGTCATATTTAGTCTCAGATGGAGTTTACCACCCACTTGGAGCTGCACTCTCAAGCAACCCGACTCGAAGGAGAGGTCCCGCCGACGCTCGCACCGGCCGCTATGGGCCTGGCACCCTCTACGGGCCGTGGCCTCATTCAAGTTGGACTTGGGCTCGGCGCGAGGCGTCGGGGTAGTGGACCCTCCCAAACACCACATGCCACGACAGGCGGCAGCCTGCGGGGTTCGGTGCTGGACTCTTCCCTGTTCGCTCGCCGCTACTGGGGGAATCCTTGTTAGTTTCTTTTCCTCCGCTTAGTAATATGCTTAAATTCAGCGGGTAGTCTCGCCTGCTCTGAGGTCGTTGTACGAGGTGTCGCACGCCACACCACCAGCCGGCTGTGCACGCTACCGAGAAAGTACCGGTATGCGAACCGCCAGGCGACGGGCGCGCATCGCACGTTTAAGGAGACGCGGCCGGCCACACAGGCGACCACGACACTCCCACGTCTCCGAAGCGGGACAAACGCCGCGCGCTTCAGTATACGTAGCCGACCCTCAGCCAGACGTGGCCCGGGAACGGAATCCATGGACCGCAATGTGCGTTCGAAACGTCGATGTTCATGTGTCCTGCAGTTCACATGTCGACGCGCAATTTGCTGCGTTCTTCATCGACCCACGAGCCGAGTGATCCACCGTCCTGGGTGATCTTTTCCTTTTCAGTCTCCCACTGTCTCTTTCAAGACAGTAGCATTTGCGGGACTGAGGCGTCTGACGGCCCCTGTTCCACTATCTTTTTGTGTCCAACGGCCTCACAGCCGATGGGCGTCGTACGGCTCCACACCGGGGCGGACAGGCACTCGGGCGAACGTCATTCAAAACCGGCGCCAGGCGCCAGGTACCGCAGGCCAGCCGCTCCAGAGCTTCAGCGCTCGTACCACACAACAACAACAACAACACTTCCGCTAGTTTTGAGAGGCACGCGTGGTTCCGCACGCGGCGCACGGCCACTGCCGTACAGGTAGCGTGTTGCGCGACACGACACGCACATCGAAAGACATGCAGTCTAGTCGGTAATGATCCTTCCGCAGGTTCACCTACGGAAACCTTGTTACGACTTTTACTTCCTCTAAATGATCAAGTTTGGTCATCTTTCCGGTAGCATCGGCAACGACAGAGTCGATGCCGCGTACCAGTCCGAAGACCTCACTAAATCATTCAATCGGTAGTAGCGACGGGCGGTGTGTACAAAGGGCAGGGACGTAATCAACGCGAGCTTATGACTCGCGCTTACTGCGAATTCCTCGTTCATGGGGAACAATTGCAAGCCCCAATCCCTAGCACGAAGGAGGTTCAGCGGGTTACCCCGACCTTTCGGCCTAGGAAGACACGCTGATTCCTTCAGTGTAGCGCGCGTGCGGCCCAGAACATCTAAGGGCATCACAGACCTGTTATTGCTCAATCTCGTGCGGCTAGAAGCCGCCTGTCCCTCTAAGAAGAAAAGTAATCGCTGACAGCACGAAGGATGTCACGCGACTAGTTAGCAGGCTAGAGTCTCGTTCGTTATCGGAATTAACCAGACAAATCGCTCCACCAACTAAGAACGGCCATGCACCACCACCCACCGAATCAAGAAAGAGCTATCAATCTGTCAATCCTTCCGGTGTCCGGGCCTGGTGAGGTTTCCCGTGTTGAGTCAAATTAAGCCGCAGGCTCCACTCCTGGTGGTGCCCTTCCGTCAATTCCTTTAAGTTTCAGCTTTGCAACCATACTTCCCCCGGAACCCAAAAGCTTTGGTTTCCCGGAGGCTGCCCGCCGAGTCATCGGAGGAACTGCGGCGGATCGCTGGCTGGCATCGTTTATGGTTAGAACTAGGGCGGTATCTGATCGCCTTCGAACCTCTAACTTTCGTTCTTGATTAATGAAAACATACTTGGCAAATGCTTTCGCTTCTGTTCGTCTTGCGACGATCCAAGAATTTCACCTCTAACGTCGCAATACGAATGCCCCCGCCTGTCCCTATTAATCATTACCTCGGGTTCCGAAAACCAACAAAATAGAACCGAGGTCCTATTCCATTATTCCATGCACACAGTATTCAGGCGGGCTTGCCTGCTTTAAGCACTCTAATTTGTTCAAAGTAAACGTGCCGGCCCACCGAGACACTCAACAAAGAGCACCCTGGTAGGATTTAAACGGGGTCCGCCTCGGGACGCGAAAGCACCCCTTCGGCTCGCCCCACCGGCAGGACGTCCCACGATACATGCCAGTTAAACACCGACGGGCGGTGAACCAACAGCGTGGGACACAAATCCAACTACGAGCTTTTTAACCGCAACAACTTTAATATACGCTATTGGAGCTGGAATTACCGCGGCTGCTGGCACCAGACTTGCCCTCCAATAGATACTCGTTAAAGGATTTAAAGTGTACTCATTCCGATTACGGGGCCTCGGATGAGTCCCGTATCGTTATTTTTCGTCACTACCTCCCCGTGCCGGGAGTGGGTAATTTGCGCGCCTGCTGCCTTCCTTGGATGTGGTAGCCATTTCTCAGGCTCCCTCTCCGGAATCGAACCCTGATTCCCCGTTACCCGTTACAACCATGGTAGGCGCAGAACCTACCATCGACAGTTGATAAGGCAGACATTTGAAAGATGCGTCGCCGGTACGAGGACCGTGCGATCAGCCCAAAGTTATTCAGAGTCACCAAGGCAAACGGACCAGACAAGCCAATCCGATTGGTTTTGATCTAATAAAAGCGTCCCTTCCATCTCTGGTCGGGACTCTGTTTTTTTTTTTTTTTTTTTTTAAAAAAAAAATCTTTATTTCTTACAAAATATTTTTATACAATAAAACCCACCACCTTATTAATTAGTGGGTCATGATATAATACATTACTTAGGTACAGCTTATACATTTCTAATTATAATCTACAGACAGTGTGTTAGTTGAATGGGCAGACCTACTAATTAACAAATCTGCTACTCCTAGTATTACTACTTAATTACTACTTACACTAGTCTCTACTGCCTGCAGCGTTACAAATATGCCAATAAATATACAATCCTACTTGTGTGCCTTGCTCACCGAGCTAACCCCGGTGAACGCGCCCTGGCACAGGGCAGGCCAATACTTTTATTCGCTGCAGGTTTCTATTTTAATTCCTATTCTAATTTCCTAACCTAATGAACTATTCTAAGTCAGAATCGGTGCGTTGTCAAATCCGGTATGGTCGCCCCTCTCCCCCTATCCTGCGTGTGGCGGATTCCAACTTTACCAGTCGACCAGTCCACGCACAGGCGGTACGGGATTGGGGCATTGACCTAGTATGTTAATTTTTTAAGTCTTAAAGCTCTCTCAGATATTGAGTTAGGACCTTTCGTGATACCTCATTTGCCAACTGATTTAGCAGTCGAAAGGTCTCTTCTTGTCTTAATAACATATACGTGTCATAGTTGGGTAGTTGCTGTCTAAGTGTAGTTGCTACATCATCGAAAAGGGGGCACTCGTAGACCACATGGTCGGGAGTTCCCTCCGATGCACCACAGTCACACGCAGGCGTTGCCCTCTTCCCAAACCGACATAGATACGTCGGGTAAGGCCCATGTCCAGTGAGAAAGTGGAACAAACCCCTAGTTGGTTCAAAATAACCCATGCTCATTCTTTCCCTCACATTCGGCAGGAAGCTGAAAGTTCTTCTGCCGGATTCCTCTGCCTCCCAAACTTCTTGCCATAGCTCTTCACCCCTCTTCCGTATCTCGCCCTTATCCCTAACCCTAACTCCCAAGATGTCTTCTACTTTTTCTATGTCCCCTTTCTTTGCCCAATACCAAGCACCCTGTTCCCTGAGTTTGATATCCAGAGGACAAAGCCCCATTATTACTAGTAGGGCCCCTCCCGGAGATGTTCTGTATGCCCCCACAGATCTTAATATCATGTTCCTTTGAACCCTTCTCACCGACATGGCGGGCACAACCCTCGTGAGCCTGTGTGCCCAGACTCCCGCGCCGTAACCCACTATTGATGTTAGTATGCTGTTATGATACAATTTGATAAGGTGAGGGGGAAGATGAAATCTTTTATGACCTATGGTGATAAGGTTATTGAGAATTTGCAGAGCTCTTTGTGTCACGGTTTCAATGTGCTTTCCAAAGTTCCACCTTTCATCGATGATGATCCCTAAGTAACGTCCCTCTCGTCGTCGGAGTACTGGTGTGCCCTCAATTCTTACAGTCGGGTTTCTTATTAACTGTCCCTTTAGTAATAGATAGGTTGATTTAGTCGGTGAGATGGTCATCTTGGTATTACGGCACCATGATAGTAGTTGCGTCATGGCTCTATCTATTTTTGGTTCAATGTCCTCGCGACTTCGGCCGCCAACCAGTAGAAGGAGGTCATCAGCGTAGGCTATCACCTCTAGCACATCTTCATTTTGTTGCAATGCATTTAAGAGTGGCTCCATGTGGATATCCCAAAATAGGGGACCTAAGACGGAACCCTGGGGACATCCCTTTGTTATGGGTTTTCCAATCCTCCCGCTAGGGGATGATAGCCAGACCTCCCGATCTACACAATAGCTCCTAAGGCAACCGTATAGCGGCCCTGGGCACTCTTTCTCCCGCAAGCAGGAGAAGAGCGAAGGCCACCACAGGTTGTCAAAGGCGCCACTAATGTCCACCATGATGCCGACGATGTACTTGCACGGGGCCGAACCACAGACCTCGGCCGCCAGGGCGATCGCATCAGATGCGGAACGCCCAGGCCTGAAGCCAAACTGTCTGTCGCTCATCCCGTGCAGCACTCGGTGGGCAGTCAGCCTATCAGCAAGCAGCTTTTCAAGGATTTTCCCGAGCACATCCAGAAGGCAGATGGGTCTGTAAGACTTTGCCTCAGCTGGATCTTTATCGGGGCCTTTTTTAATGATTACAACGTTTGCTGCCTTCCAGATCCTCGGGAATTTACCTTGCCGAAGGCACTCGTTGTACAGCTGGGTCAAAGGAGCGACCAGTTGTGGGGCCAAGAACTGCACCACCTCCGCCACAATGCCGTCTGGCCCAGGGGCTTTCCCTCTCTTTATTGTCTTTATGAGGGCAGCGACCTCTTCCTCCGAGAAGGGGAGGACTGCCTCATCATTTGTATAGTCGCCCAGATCTAAATCTCGCAACCGTCGCTGTTCCTCAGTATCCTCTGTTCTGTCGTCGTCAGGCAACAGGGATCGGAGTAGGACCTCAGCAGTCTCCTGCCATGAGTCCGTCATCCCATCCCCATGCCTGACTGTGGACAGCATCATAGGGGAGCGGATCTTTTCTCTTACTAGTTTATACGGAATCCCCCATGGATCCAAGGCCAGCTGATTGGTCACGAATGTCTCCCAGCTTCTAACTCGGACCGCTTTTAATTCTTTTTGAAATGTTTCCTTTGCCTCCCGGTATAGCAGTAACCATCTCTGCTTCTCCCACCAGACGACACTGCGCTGGTAGTGCCTTCGCAGCCTTCTGACAGACTGACGCAGCTCCTGCAGCTCAGGAGACCATGGTGTCGGCGAGGCCGCCATGGCCCTCCTCCTAGTTGGCACGGCCGCCTTCATCGCTCTAGTCACTGCACACACCAGTTCCTCAGCTCTGTTGTCGATGTCAATTTGTCTGTCACCATCCGGTAACGGAGGAATGTCACACTCTCTGGCTAAGCGTTCCCAGTTGGCTTTCCTGAAGTTCAACTGCACCTCCCACCCCATGGCCCAGTGGCACTCCCTGCTCCCTAAGGTAAAAGTGATAAGGTTGTGATCGCTTGTGGTGGCACTGTCTATCACCTTCCAGTTCTGTATTAGGTTTGCCGCATTTGGCGTGACCAAGGTCACGTCGATGTTCGTGCCTTGCCCCCCTCCCGCCGCATAGGTGGGAGAGTTTCCCGGTTTGTTTGCCACCACAAGCTGCAACGACATAATCACTTCTTCCACCTTTCCACCATTTTCGTCCCTTGTGCCACTGTACCATAGGGGGGACTTCGCATTTATATCCGCAGTTATGACAACTCTTCGTCCCTGCAACGCCATAGCCACTCTTGTTAGGTGGTCTAAATGTATGTCGATATCATCTCCATATTGAAAATACATGTTAATGAGTGTTATAGTGCCTGCTGGAGATTGCAGTTCTATGACGTTGCAGTGACTGTTTGAGTACTGCGAAAGTAAGGTTGCCTGCAGTTTTTTTGTTGGTGATTACCACAGCTGCTTTGGGGGCATCCCCACAGCTGATGACTTGCCATGTAGTGGCCACAAAAGCAATTTTGCCAGCCAGAGAGTAAGGCTCCTGCAAACAGAGTACATCCAGTCTCCTCTCCTCCACTTCCCTACGGAGTTCCTGCATCACAAGTCGACTGTTGTGCGTATTTAGTTGGCCGACAGATGTCCTAGTCGTCATGGATAATATGTGTGTACACGGTCATATGGCCAGGTCTTGTTCGGATCGAAAGTTATTCTTCCGTTTGCCAGCACTGACTGGACGTATATATCCTCTAAATCAAATTTTTCTCCTCGTCTTTCAAACAGTTTCTTTAGCAGGTCACGCAGGGCTCCGAAGTCCGTGGGGAGATTCACCGACTTTAGCTGTATTCTATCGACAGCCTCCATCACCGAGAAGGTTACCTTTCTGCCGTTCTCATGTCCAATTCGGACCACATGTCTCAAGGCAGTGGTCAGGGTTGCCGGCTGCTCCAGTCTTGCCAGCTGCATCGTAAATTCGAGGTTTGGGTACACCCTCACCGGATCGACAGGCGGAAGCCTGACAATTGATGTATCAGAGGTGCAACCCACACTCGAACTTGTGACTATATTTTCCTGTATGGATGGTTTTTCAATTTTCTCCTTGGGGGTTGCCGCTACCACAGGATGCCCTTGCCGTGGATTGTCTGTTTTCGGCTCAGATCCCCGGCTTCGAGGGGAGGGAGCCATGAGTGGCATGGGAAATTCTGTTTGCTGTCCTTTATCTACCATGAATACCTCTGTCTGGACAGCAGTGTCTGCTGTTTCGACTTCTGAGCTCGATAGCGATCTCAGAAATTCCCTGAATTTGTGAGCCCTCATAGCATCCCTCCTTCTCTTGCTCGGGGATTTTCGCTTTGGCATCCTGTAGGTTGTGTCAGACTCAACCATAATCAATTCTGGATATTAGGCGTTGTTCTAACATCCTGTATGTAGGGCAACTCCGTCCTGTAGCTCCACATGGTTTTTTCCCTCTGCTCTTACAGGGAATACAAACACTGGCAGCCTTGCAGTCCTTACGTACGTGTCCATTGTCACCGCACTTGGAGCACGCCGACCCCCTGGTGCAGTGCCTGAGAATGTGGTCCAAGTCCCCACAATTGTGGCAACGAGGTACCACGATGTAATCCCTTACATTAATTGCATGAAACCCAACATATAGTCTGCCCATTCCAGTAATTTGCTTCCACATTTGTGGATTTACCTCGGCCACGTGATGGACAACGTCCCGATCACGGGGTCCTGTTTTGAATTTGAGTTTGAATTTATTATTGAATTCTTCCGCGTTCATGCTTTCAAAATTTTGTCCCCTTATTGTCTCACTTAACTCGTCGTTAGTCATTATAGTTGGCACGTCATATAATATCACCAAAGGATTCCTTTTCCGTGGAGGTTCACATTTCATTACTGCATTCAGTTTTTGGTTTTTTAGTAGTTTTTCCTTATCTTCTTCTGAGGCTACTTCTACTATTACAGAGTTCTTGCTGGGTTTAACTTTCTTAATTCTTATTTTGTCCTTTACAGGATCTATTGTGGTAGTTAAAAGTTCTTGTAGCTTTTTTACACTTGTGTCCTGTCCTGGCAGCGTCCGAAGAAAAACTGCCGTGTCTTGTCTCTTTGCTACCCTGTCGATTGTATCTTTTGTGGTAGTTGGCTTAATGGGCGCTTGCGCAGCCACTGCCGCCCAGGATTTGGCTGGTTGTTTTCGCAGCCTGCTGTTTTCTTTTTCTAGTTCTTCTAAACGGCCTTCTAATTTTGCATGGGCAATAGCCCAGGCCGAAAGTTCATTCTTAATAATGGTCAAGGCAGCCTGACTGATCTTGCCATTTTTCACGTTCTGGTCAATCAACAGGGCGATTCTGTTATGCCTCTGTGCGACGGTTTCAGTATCAACATCTGCCTGCCCCACCTCGTCTTGTGGAGAGGGATCAGGCACAGCGGAAGCCCTCGAAAGCGCACTCGAATCACTCGTTATAGTTGTAGCCATGATTAACGAGTGATAAGAAGAAAGTGGGAGCCCGTCTCTTGCCCCGGACCGGCTCCTCTGGCATGGGGGGGGACTTCTTGCAGCTCGCCCACCGACCTCGCCCCAAGGTCAAGGGCCCTATCGAACTGCCGGGTTCAGCACGCCGTTGCCAGCGCACTGGTCCCCATCGATGGCTTCGTCATCGGCGATTTCACGCGACGCTCCTCGGCAATTGCACCCCGCACTCCGGAGAGGCGGATGCACCTCTCGCCCTTCGCCGCCTACTAGCCCGAGTTTCCACCTTACGGCCAAGGACCCACTCCTACTCAGGTGGCGGGCCGGTCCCCCAGACGTTCGGCGGTCTGGACCCAGTTAACCTGGCCCAGGCGATGTCACCACCTCCTGGGTTTGGCAGAACACGCCCCGGTTACCCAGGGGCGCGGCGAAGCACCCTTGCCGACTCGCGCCGCGATCCCACGCCGACAAACGAAGTCGCCGGCATGCAGAGCTCCTGCTGGTCTGGGCCCTGCGAACAGAAAGGGACAGATGTTCGTCCCTCGACACAGCTCCCCCTGTGCCACGCACCCTTCGCTTTCGCATCGGGTTGGGTCGCAGCTCTCCCTTTTGTCGCACGGCAAAATGCCGAGCTTAACGTCTGGCACCACGGGAAGGCGGAAAGAGCCACTTGGGAAGGAGAGGTTGTAAGAGACACATCACTTCCCCTGTGAGGAGTGCCGCGGCACGCCCGTCTGGAAGCGATACGCCCCAGTGCGAGCCTCCGTGCCTTACGGCGCGCCGGCTACGGGCGGGCCCGCGCCGAACGCGCCGTCGAGCGACCGACCTCACGCCAGACTCGGGACTCTGTTTTTTTTTTTTTTTTTTAAAAAAAAACCTTTATTCATCATTAATAATAATAATTATACAATATTAACCCACTTCCTTAATAGCATTAGTGGGTCGTAATATTAATACATTTATTATTGTTTCATGCAGCATGCTACAAAATATGATGTGCTACAGGTTACTTCAATAATGGGCATTATACTAACTATCCCTACTACTTAAGAAACTATTACTATCACTAATTGCTAATTTCTACACCTGCAGCGTCACATATGTGCCAGTAGAATATATAAACCTACTTTGCAAGCCTTGCTCTTCGGGCTAACCCCAAAGAGCTTGCCCCCGGCACTGGGCTGGCCAAGATGTTAACTCGCTGCAGTTCCATAACCTAACATAATATCCTATTCTGAGTCCTACTGAGCTAACTTATCCTAAGTCAAATCCGGTGCATCTCTAAGTCGGTGAGATTAACCCCTCCTCCCCCTAATCCTGCGCGCGGCGGATCCCAACTGTGATGTGAAGTCGGCCAGTCCGCGCGCTGGCGGTATGGGAAAAGGGATCTAGACAATATCGGTGTTCATTTTCACATTCTTAGTTAATCTCCCTCAGATATTCATTTAACACTTTCCGTGATACCTCGTTGGCCAGAGTATTAATCATCTGAAAAGTGTCTTCACGTCTGAGGAGTTGATACGTGTCATGGTTCGGTAGTCCGTCTCGAAGTGTAGTCGCTACATCATTGAAGAGAGGGCACTCGTAAATCACATGATCCGGAGTGCCTTCCGGCGCGCCACAGTCACACGCTGGCGTAGCCCTCTTCCCAAACCGACATAAGTATGTCGGGTAGGGTCCATGACCAGTGAGAAAATGGATCAGTCCCCGTGTTGGCTGAAAGTACTTCATTTCTAAGCGCTCCCTCACGTTCGGCAAGAACTGAAAGGTTCTGCGACCGGTTTCTTCTGTCTCCCAGGACCCCTGCCAAAGTTCTTCCCCCCTTCTTCTAATCCCCCTTTTGTCCTCTACCCTCACACCCATGATTTCTTCTATTTTCCCCTGGTTCCCTTTTTTGCCCAATACCAGGCTGCTTGCTCCCTGATCTTGATGTCAAGTGGGCAGAGCCCCATTATGACTAATAGGGCCCCTCCTGGAGATGTTCTATAAGCGCCCACAGATCTTAGAACCATGCTTCTCTGAACCCTTCTCACTGCCATGGCGGGCACAACCCTCGTGAGTCTGTGCGCCCAGACCCCGGAGCCGTAACCCACTACTGAAGTTAGGATACTATTGTGATAAAGTTTAATGAGATGTGGAGGTAGGTGAAATCTTTTATGTCCTATGGAAATGAGGTTGTTTAATATTTGCAGAGCTTTTTGGGTTACAGTTTCAATGTGTTTTCCGAAGTTCCATTTCTCATCAATGATGACTCCTAGGTAGCGTGTGTCTCGTCTTCGCAGTACCGGTGTGCCGTCAATTCTGACCGTAGGGTTCCTGATTAGTTGTCCTTTAAGTAGTAAGTATGTCGATTTGCTTGGTGATATGGTCATTTTCGTGGTGTGGCACCACTGTTGGAGTCTGTCTAACGCTCTCTCTATTTTAGGTTCTATGTCGTCTCGGCTACGGCCACCGACCATCAGGAGGAGGTCATCAGCGTAGGCTATCACCTCTAGCACATCCTCACTTCGTTGCAGGCTGTCTAGTAATGGCTCCATGTGGATGTCCCAAAAGAGCGGCCCTAGGACCGATCCTTGGGGACATCCTTTCGTGACAGCTTTCCCTACCCTTTCGCTAGGGGATGATAGCCAGACCTCCCGATCCTCACAGTAGCTCCTCAGGCAGCCATATAGCGGCCCTGGACACTCCTTCTCCCGCAAGCAGGAGAAGAGCGAGGGCCACCACAGGTTGTCGAAGGCTCCACTGATGTCCACCATGATGCCCACCACGTATTTGTGCGGGGTTGAGCCACAGACCTCGGCCGCCAGGGCGATTGCATCAGATGCCGACCGCCCCGGCCTGAAACCGAATTGCCTACTGCTCATCCCGCACAATACTCTATGTGCTGCCAGTCTGTCAGCCAGCAGTTTTTCCAAGATTTTTCCAAACAAATCTAACAGGCAGATCGGCCTGTACGACTTTACTTCTGCAGGATCCTTGTCCGGTCCCTTCTTAATGATGACGACGTTCCCAGTTTTCCACCTTCTTGGGAACTGTTGTTGCCTCAGGCACTCATTATAGAGGTGGGTAAGCGGGGCAACCAGCTGGGGTGTCAGGAATTGCACCACCTCCGCCACAATGCCGTCTGGCCCAGGAGCTTTGCCTCTTTTAAGTTGCTTTATGTGGGTCGCCACCTGCTCTTCTGAGAAGGGGTAGACCGCCGTGTCATTATTATATATTTCACGGTCTTGTTCTCGCAATTGCCGTTGTCCCTCTGTCTCCCCATCCGCATTGTCATCAGGCAGCAGGGACCGGAGGAGGACCCCAGCAGTCTCCTGCCAGGACTCCGTCATCCTGTCCCCGTGCCTGACTGTAGATAGCTCCATAGGAGAGCGGATTTTCTCCCTGACTAATTTATAGGGGAGTCCCCATGGATCCAGAGCTAGCTGGCTGAGCACATAGTGTTCCCAGCTTCGCCTTCTGACTTCACGTAGTTCACTCTGGAACCTCTGTTTTGCCTCCCTGTACTGCAATTGCCACCTTTGTCTCTCCTGCCAGACGACACTGCGCTGGTAGTGCCTCCTTAGCCTCCTGACAGATTGGCGTAGATCTTCCAGTTCAGGCGACCACGGTGACGGAGAAGCCGCCATGGTCTTCCTCCTGATCGGTACAGCAGCCCTCACCGCCCTGGTTACTGCAGTTACTAGTTCATCTGCTCTGTTGTCTACATTTATGTCTTGTTGTATGTCATCTTCCGGTAATGGAGGAATGTCGCACTCCCTCGCCAGGCGTTCCCAGTCAGCTTTCCTGTAGTTGAATTGTATTTCCCATCCCATGGCCCAGCGGCACTCTCTCTCCCCTACTGTGAAAGTTATTAAGTTATGGTCGCTAGTGGTGGCGTTTCCTACTACTTTCCAATTTTGAATGATGTTTGTTACATTTGGTGTCACGAGAGTGACATCAATATTTGTACCCTGCCCTCCTCCTGCCGTGTAGGTAGGGGGATTACCAGGCCTGTTGGCCACCACAAGTTGCGACGCCATAATGTATTCTTCCACCTTTTCTCCATTTGCGTCTCTTGTGCCACTGAACCATAGGGGGGACTTGGCATTAATATCAGCTGTTATTACAATTTTCCTTCCCCGCAACGCCGTGGTCACCCTCATCAGGTGGTCTAGGTGTATTTCAATGTCATCTCCATACTGGAAATACATATTAATGATGGTGATGATTCCTGCTGGAGATTGGAGCTCCACGACGTTGCAATGGGGAGTTGTAAACTGAGAGAGTGTGGTTACTCTCACGAGTTTGTTTGTAATTATAATTGCCGCCCTTGGGTCTTCTCCTCTACTTATTACTTGCCATGTGGCGGCAGCAAATGCGACTTTCCCAGCTCGGGAGTACGGCTCCTGCAGACAGAGCACATCCAATCTCCTCTCCTCCACCTCCCTTCGGAGTTCCTGCATCACAAGTCGACTATTATGAGTGTTTAGTTGTCCTATGTTTATTTTGGTCATTATGGAAAGTAGGTGTGTACTCGGTCATGTGGCCAGGTCTTAGTCCAGTCGGGACTCTGTTTACATGTATTAGCTCTAGAATTACCACAGTTATCCAAGTAACGTGGGTACGATCTAAGGAACCATAACTGATTTAATGAGCCATTCGCGGTTTCACCTTAATGCGGCTTGTACTGAGACATGCATGGCTTAATCTTTGAGACAAGCATATGACTACTGGCAGGATCAACCAGGGAGCTGCGTCAACTAGAGCTGAGCAGCCGGCCGCCCGGGAGTGTGTCCCGGGGGCTCGCGCGAACACGCAAGCGTCCGCTCAATTATTCTGCAAACAGGAGGAGGCCGAGCTCCCCTGCACGATACACCTCGAAACCCTCTCAGGTCCCGGCGGCGCGCAGCGCCGTCCTAGGTACTTGGTCGGTTTCGAGAGAGGCGCAATCACCCAGAGTTAGGCGAGTAGACGGTTTTAGTGCGAACACCCTTGCTCCCAACTGAGCTTGCCGCTGCCGACAGAGGCCCGGGAGCGTGCTGTCGTGGCATTGCCGGCGGGAGACAACACGCGCCACCTATGGTGACCGGCAGCTCCAACGCCAGCGCCACACAAGGGCAAAGCCCCACTTGGGTGCAGAAGCGAACTCTCCCAGCACAGCGCACGCGCCAACACGTCCGCACAACTGCGATACAAACCACCTGCGAGAACCGCTGGGGCGACCGAGCAGCAGACGGCGTCGCGGCGCCGAGTGCCAGGCGGCGGCGCATCCTCAACGCACACAGTCCTCCATCAGACCAGCACACTGCAGATGTCCACCGCGCTTCGCACCGGGCTCGGCTGAACCAACTTTGGCCGCCAGGCGCCGCGTGCAGGGTGCGCCGCAGCGTAGCTGCGAAGCCTGCCGGGCCCGTCTGCTGGCGCTCCTGCCACTCGGCGCCCCCCACCAGCCGGCTGTTGCGCGTGCGCCCACGCAGCGCGCGGCCAACACGCCGGGCGGCCCCCCTTCACCGGCCGGGAACAGTCCCACCAAGCCACCGCCGCGTATCGCTTCATACCCACATGGGGCCTAGTCACGTGTGTGGATGTGGCGGGTACCGCTGAAACAACCGGTTAATAGCTGTACCGATCGTCGCCATCACAGATTCACCTCCAGCGTGAACAACCGCTCAACAACGGATTTCCAGTTCATTTGCGTATCTTGGGCAGTAAACGTAGATGTCCACCTACATTTGCGAATTCAACAATTCTTGCATGCCAGGATGTCATGTGTCACGACACGCTACATCAGACCACATACACACTGCGACATGTGCAGAAGAGAACACGTGGAAGGTGGCCCGCGCACGTATGCGATGTCCCTTCCGCGATCCACTGTCAACCGGCATCTGCGGCATGTCCCAGATATGGAACGCGGTCCACCAGGGTAGCACTTTGTGTGAGGCAATACGACAAAGTCGGAATACACGCGTCACTACATCAGACGGCTCACGCTGACCTGACCTGACCTGACTCACCGCACCACCACACCCAGCGACCCAGGGTGACATACAATGCGTTCGTACGTTCCTCCCACACGCCTCTACGGCGTACCACAGTGCAACCTAGCTGTTATTGGGAGACGAGACAAGTAGCATCGAGCACAACATATGGAAATTGAGATTCGACACCGTTGGGCACAGCCAGCGTACGGTCACACGTATCACACTACTTCACTCTGTACGTAACGACCGATGATCGGTACAGCGTGTGGGTTACGCGTACGACATCAGCGGACAATGGACACAGACCATACCACGACGTACACTGAGGGCGTCGACATCTGAATGCAACTGAACAGCTGCGAGGCTCATTTAACACTCAAACGCCAGACCGACCAGCTTGAGAGGACAGAGACACAAAGAGGGGGACAGAGGGGGGGGGGGGCGATATAGTCCTATTGCAGTACAATTGACAGTGGATAGCGGGAATATGTGGAAAGTAAGCAACACTCGCAAGACATCTACATGAGGATAACAACGACACCAGAGATTCCGAGCAGTGAACTATGTTAGGCAAAGGGACAACGTGGGTTAGGTTAAGGGACAACGTGGGTTAGGTTAAGGGACAACGTGGGTTAGGTTAAGGGACAACGTGGGTTAGGTTAAGGGACAACGTGGGTTAGGTTAAGGGACAACGTGGGTTAGGTTAAGGGACAACGTGGGTTAGGTTAAGGGACAACGTGGGTTAGGTTAAGGGACAACGTGGGTTAGGTTAAGGGACAACTTGAGTTAGGTTAAGGGACAACTTGAGTTAGGTTAAGGGACAACTTGAGTTAGGTTAAGGGACAACTTGAGTTAGGTTAAGGGACAACTTGAGTTAGGTTAAGGGACAACATGAGTTAGGTTAAGGGACAACTTGAGTTAGGTTAAGGGACAACTTGAGTTAGGTTAAGGGACAACTTGAGTTAGGTTAAGGGACAAATTGAGTTAGGTTAAGGGACAAATTGAGTTAGGTTAAGGGACAAACTGAGTTAGGTTAAGGGACAAACTGAGTTAGGTTAAGGGACAAACTGAGTTAGGTTAAGGGACAAACTGAGTTAGGTTAAGGGACAAACTGAGTTAGGTTAAGGGACAAATTGAGTTAGGTTAAGCGATAATCTGGTACAGCCACAGTTAGGTTAAGCGATAATCTGGTACAGCCACAGTTAGGTTAAGCGATAATCTGGTACAGCCACAGTTAGGTTAAGCGATAATCTGGTACAGCCACAGTTAGGTTAAGCGATAATCTGGTACAGCCACAGTTAGGTTAAGCGATAATCTGGTACAGCCACAGTTAGGTTAAGCGATAATCTGGTACAGCCACAGTTAGGTTAAGCGATAATCTGGTACAGCCACAGTTAGGTTAAGCGATAAAGTTGGTTAAATTTGGTATTGTGTGGGAAGGGGGCAGAGAGAGGGGGGGGGGGGTGGATAGTGGTGGCAGTACGCGGATGCCTGAGTCACCGTCAGATACGTCACGTCGGTTCGATGCTTGTAGCAAGAGGCTGGCGGGTCTGTGTCTGTCACTTCTGCAATTTTTCATGTGGTATAACACGAGGGCGGGGGGTGATATTTGGTGCCCCTCTGTGTAGGATGTGTGTTGGTTTATCTGAGCAATGGTAGTTGTCGGAGGAGTGGGGTATTGTGCTTTTATAGGTGGACCTACTGCTCTGGTTATCATAGTGTCGACGGTGCAATGTCGCAGAGAGGATGCACTCGACATTGTCGCATTCCAGATGTTTACGTATTGTGTGTCTCCGTTGCAGGCCGAGAGTGGTGCATGTTCGAGTGTCTGGCTGACGTGCGATTCACGTTGTGTGCCCAGTCTTACAGCACGTATAGGGACATTCGCATAAATCATCTATATGTGGCCTTGCATCATTTACTAAGCAGTGCCGTGAGACGACCGAACTATTAGGAAAGTACTGATGTACCGCATAATGTTTACCTTCCACCACACGGCGAGTATCGACTCTGCCCAGCGTTGCCACCGCAGGCAGCGGTCACCGTCACCATTGTGCGGCGGAACGGAACATCTATATCCTCAGAGGAGCACTCTTTGCCGCCGGGCGTCAGGTCTCGCGGCCTGCCGGCCAGCGCCCATGACGAACTTACTGCATGTATAGGGACAGCGGGAATTTGGCATACTTGATATAACTCTTCATGAGACGCAAGATATAGGGGTGGATTGCAACTTACGACTGCGAGAAAAGTCCGCCGTTCATCCGCCGGAGTTGCGATTTCGGCGGGGCACGTACGGTCGCGGGTGGAGCACTTGGTGCGGCGTACGCACCCGGGTTGCGGCTCCTGCGCTGGAGGGGGGTGCAGGTTTTGTGTGGGTGGGCTCGGCAAATGAGCACTGTGGGCCCCATACATGGCTTAGTCCGCGTGGCCTCCCCCAGGTGGCGGTACCGTCGTTGCACCACGTCATGTCGCGGGGCACCTACAGATGGCGCACGTACTGTTGGCATTGCACGTGCTTCCGTCCTATCTTCATAGATGGCGATGCCGTGTTTTGCCACTCTGCCTCGCGCAGTTCACGCACATTCCCATAGGTGGCCGTACCCTCACCCTCCCCTAACGACTTATCACCACCCACACTAACCGCCCCGGGGACTTGCCAACGACACACCCTATCCCAAGTCTATTTTCTTACGAAGCATCATGTGTTATTATATTTTATTTCACATCCATAGTGTGCGGGGTATTGTAGTTCACCGTACTGCGGTGGACGCTATGCTACCAGGGGGGCGCGGGCCACGACGAAGGCGGACCACACTCCGGCCGGCACCCACCCGACGCCAACGCCGCCGACGCCGGCCGCAAAGTGATACG
>NW_026061703.1:107500-110000 GCF_023897955.1 Schistocerca gregaria
AGAAGCGAACTCTCCCAGCACAGCGCACGCGCCAACACGTCCGCACAACTGCGATACAAACCACCTGCAAGAACCGCTGGGGCGACCGAGCAGCAGACGGCGTCGCGGCGCCGAGTGCCAGGCGGCGGCGCATCCTCAACGCACACAGTCCTCAATCAGACCAGCACACTGCAGATGTCCACCGCGCTTCGCACCGGGCTCGGCTGAACCAACTTTGGCCGCCAGGCGCCGCGTGCAGGGTGCGCCGCAGCGTAGCTGCGCCGCCTGCCGGGCCCGTCTGCTGGCGCTCCTGCCACTCGGCGCCCCCCACCAGCCGGCTGTTGCGCGTGCGCCCACGCAGCGCGCGGCCAACACGCCGGGCGGCCCCCCTTCACCGGCCGGGAACAGTCCCACCAAGCCACCGCCGCGTATCGCTTCATACCCACATGGGCCTAGTCACGTGTGTGGATGTGGCGGGTACCGCTGAAACAACCGGTTAATAGCTGTACCGATCGTCGCCATCACAGATTCACCTCCAGCGTGAACAACCGCTCAACAACGGATTTCCAGTTCATTTGCGTATCTTGGGCAGTAAACGTAGATGTCCACCTACATTTGCGAATTCAACAATTCTTGCATGCCAGGATGTCATGTGTCACGACACGCTACATCAGACCACATACACACTGCGACATGTGCAGAAGAGAACACGTGGAAGGTGGCCCGCGCACGTATGCGATGTCCCTTCCGCGATCCACTGTCAACCGGCATCTGCGGCATGTCCCAGATATGGAACGCGGTCCACCAGGGTAGCACTTTGTGTGAGGCAATACGACAAAGTCGGAATACACGCGTCACTACATCAGACGGCTCACGCTGACCTGACCTGACCTGACTCACCGCACCACCACACCCAGCGACCCAGGGTGACATACAATGCGTTCGTACGTTCCTCCCACATGCCTCTACGGCGTACCACAGTGCAACCTAGCTGTTATTGGGAGACGAGACAAGTAGCATCGAGCACAACATATGGAAATTGAGATTCGACACCGTTGGGCACAGCCAGCGTACGGTCACACGTATCACACTACTTCACTCTGTACGTAACGACCGATGATCGGTACAGCGTGTGGGTTACGCGTACGACATCAGCGGACAATGGACACAGACCATACCACGACGTACACTGAGGGCGTCGACATCTGAATGCAACTGAACAGCTGCGAGGCTCATTTAACACTCAAACGCCAGACCGACCAGCTTGAGAGGACAGAGACACAAAGAGGGGGAAAGAGGGGGGGGGGCGATATAGTCCTATTGCAGTACAATTGACAGTGGATAGCGGGAATATGTGGAAAGTAAGCAACACTCGCAAGACATCTACATGAGGATAACAACGACACCAGAGATTCCGAGCAGTGAACTATGTTAGGCAAAGGGACAACGTGGGTTAGGTTAAGGGACAACGTGGGTTAGGTTAAGGGACAACGTGGGTTAGGTTAAGGGACAACGTGGGTTAGGTTAAGGGACAACGTGGGTTAGGTTAAGGGACAACGTGGGTTAGGTTAAGGGACAACGTGGGTTAGGTTAAGGGACAACGTGGGTTAGGTTAAGGGACAACGTGGGTTAGGTTAAGGGACAACGTGGGTTAGGTTAAGGGACAACGTGGGTTAGGTTAAGGGACAACGTGGGTTAGGTTAAGGGACAATGTGGGTTAGGTTAAGGGACAACGTGGGTTAGGTTAAGGGACAACTTGAGTTAGGTTAAGGGACAACTTGAGTTAGGTTAAGGGACAACTTGAGTTAGGTTAAGGGACAACTTGAGTTAGGTTAAGGGACAACTTGAGTTAGGTTAAGGGACAACTTGAGTTAGGTTAAGGGACAAATTGAGTTAGGTTAAGGGACAAATTGAGTTAGGTTAAGGGACAAATTGAGTTAGGTTAAGGGACAAATTGAGTTAGGTTAAGGGACAAATTGAGTTAGGTTAAGGGACAAATTGAGTTAGGTTAAGGGACAAACTGAGTTAGGTTAAGGGACAAATTGAGTTAGGTTAAGGGGCAAATTGAGTTAGGTTAAGGGACAAATTGAGTTAGGTTAAGGGACAAATTGAGTTAGGTTAAGCGATAATCTGGTACAGCCACAGTTAGGTTAAGCGATAATCTGGTACAGCCACAGTTAGGTTAAGCGATAATCTGGTACAGCCACAGTTAGGTTAAGCGATAATCTGGTACAGCCACAGTTAGGTTAAGCGATAATCTGGTACAGCCACAGTTAGGTTAAGCGATAATCTGGTACGGCCACAGTTAGGTTAAGCGATAATCTGGTACGGCCACAGTTAGGTTAAGCGATAATCTGGTACAGCTACAGTTAGGTTAAGCGATAATCTGGTACAGCCACAGTTAGGTTAAGCGATAATCTGGTACAGCCACAGTTAGGTTAAGCGATAATCTGGTACAGCCACAGTTAGGTTAAGCGATAATCTGGTACAGCCACAGTTAGGTTAAGCGATAAAGTTGGTT
>NW_026061703.1:115000-117500 GCF_023897955.1 Schistocerca gregaria
GTCCCTTAACCTAACTCAAGTTGTCCCTTAACCTAACTCAAGTTGTCCCTTAACCTAACTCAAGTTGTCCCTTAACCTAACTCAAGTTGTCCCTTAACCTAACTCAAGTTGTCCCTTAACCTAACTCAAGTTGTCCCTTAACCTAACTCAAGTTGTCCCTTTACCTAACTCAAGTTGTCCCTTTACCTAACTCAAGTTGTCCCTTAACCTAACTCAAGTTGTCCCTTAACCTAACTCAAGTTGTCCCTTAACCTAACCCAAGTTGTCCCTTAACCTAACCCAAGTTGTCCCTTAACCTAACCCACGTTGTCCCTTAACCTAACCCACGTTGTCCCTTAACCTAACCCACGTTGTCCCTTAACCTAACCCACGTTGTCCCTTAACCTAACCCACGTTGTCCCTTAACCTAACCCACGTTGTCCCTTACCCTAACCCACGTTGTCCCTTAACGTAACCCACGTTGTCCCTTAACCTAACCCACGTTGTCCCTTAACCTAACCCACGTTGTCCCTTAACCTAACCCACGTTGTCCCTTTGCCTAACATAGTTCACTGCTCGGAATCTCTGGTGTCGTTGTTATCCTCATGTAGATGTCTTGCGAGTGTTGCTTACTTTCCACATATTCCCGCTATCCACTGTCAATTGTACTGCAATAGGACTATATCGCCCCCCCCCCTCTGTCCCCCTCTTTGTGTCTCTGTCCTCTCAAGCTGGTCGGTCTGGCGTTTGAGTGTTAAATGAGCCTCGCAGCTGTTCAGTTGCATTCAGATGTCGACGCCCTCAGTGTACGTCGTGGTATGGTTTGTGTCCATTGTCCGCTGATGTCGTACGCGTAACCCACACGCTGTACCGATCATCGGTCGTTACGTACAGAGTGAAGTAGTGTGATACGTGTGACCGTACGCTGGCTGTGCCCAACGGTGTCGAATCTCAATTTCCATATGTTGTGCTCGATGCTACTTGTCTCGTCTCCCAATAACAGCTAGGTTGCACTGTGGTACGCCGTAGAGGCGTGTGGGAGGAACGTACGAACGCATTGTATGTCACCCTGGGTCGCTGGGTGTGGTGGTGCGGTGAGTCAGGTCAGGTCAGGTCAGCGTGAGCCGTCTGATGTAGTGACGCGTGTATTCCGACTTTGTCGTATTGCCTCACACAAAGTGCTACCCTGGTGGACCGCGTTCCATATCTGGGACATGCCGCAGATGCCGGTTGACAGTGGATCGCGGAAGGGACATCGCATACGTGCGCGGGCCACCTTCCACGTGTTCTCTTCTGCACATGTCGCAGTGTGTATGTGGTCTGATGTAGCGTGTCGTGACACATGACATCCTGGCATGCAAGAATTGTTGAATTCGCAAATGTAGGTGGACATCTACGTTTACTGCCCAAGATACGCAAATGAACTGGAAATCCGTTGTTGAGCGGTTGTTCACGCTGGAGGTGAATCTGTGATGGCGACGATCGGTACAGCTATTAACCGGTTGTTACAGCGGTACCCGCCACATCCACACACGTGACTAGGCCCATGTGGGTATGAAGCGATACGCGGCGGTGGCTTGGTGGGACTGTTCCCGGCCGGTGAAGGGGGGCCGCCCGGCGTGTTGGCCGCGCGCTGCGTGGGCGCACGCGCAACAGCCGGCTGGTGGGGGGCGCCGAGTGGCAGGAGCGCCAGCAGACGGGCCCGGCAGGCGGCGCAGCTACGCTGCGGCGCACCCTGCACGCGGCGCCTGGCGGCCAAAGTTGGTTCAGCCGAGCCCGGTGCGAAGCGCGGTGGACATCTGCAGTGTGCTGGTCTGATTGAGGACTGTGTGCGTTGAGGATGCGCCGCCGCCTGGCACTCGGCGCCGCGACGCCGTCTGCTGCTCGGTCGCCCCAGCGGTTCTCGCAGGTGGTTTGTATCGCAGTTGTGCGGACGTGTTGGCGCGTGCGCTGTGCTGGGAGAGTTCGCTTCTGCACCCAAGTGGGGCTTTGCCCTTGTGTGGCGCTGGCGTTGGAGCTGCCGGTCACCATAGGTGGCGCGTGTTGTCTCCCGCCGGCAATGCCACGACAGCACGCTCCCGGGCCTCTGTCGGCAGCGGCAAGCTCAGTTGGGAGCAAGGGTGTTCGCACTAAAACCGTCTACTCGCCTAACTCCGGGTGATTGCGCCTCTCTCGAAACCGACCAAGTACCTAGGACGGCGCTGCGCGCCGCCGGGACCTGAGAGGGTTTCGAGGTGTATCGTGCAGGGGAGCTCGGCCTCCTCCTGTTTGCAGAATAATTGAGCGGACGCTTGCGTGTTCGCGCGGGCCCCCGGGACACACTCCCGGGCGGCCGGCTGCTCAGCTCTAGTTGACGCAGCTCCCTGGTTGATCCTGCCAGTAGTCATATGCTTGTCTCAAAGATTAAGCCATGCATGTCTCAGTACAAGCCGCATTAAGGTGAAACCGCGAATGGCTCATTAAATCAGTTATGGTTCCTTAGATCGTACCCACGTTACTTGGATAACTGTGGTAATTCTAG
>NW_026061703.1:125000-135000 GCF_023897955.1 Schistocerca gregaria
AGCGCAACAGACTGCCCCCGCCCACCACCCCGCGAGAGCGACCGCATTCCAGCGCCCGGCCGGCTCGGTCGCTGCAGGCAGGCAGCCGACGCGCTTGTCCCCAGCCCGCCCAGGTAGGCTCGTCCCCAGGCGGCCGGTGAGGACCAGAAACCAGCTCTGCAGCAGCACTACGCGCTGTGCTAAGCCACTCGCGACTAACGAACCGGCGGAGTGTTTCACGCGCAAGTGTACAATAGCGGATTCTACAAGGACGCACTTAATAACTCGAGAAAAGGCCACATGAAACACACAAGGTAACACCCAAAAACAAAACAAGAATGGGAACAAACAAAGAAATGTCGCCTACAATAACAGAGCCCAACAGAAACTCGCTGGCCCCCATGGAGAACGATACCTCCAAATCCCAGGAAGATCTGGAAAACATGGCAGCTATGAGGGAAGAAATAGTGGCGTTCCTTTTCAATGAAACAAACAAGATAAACAATGTCCAGAAAAAGTTTATTTTGGGAAAATTATCAGCATATGAGCAAATTGTGCGGAGATACGAAATGGAAATCTTGGAACTGAAAACGGAACTCAGGTGCACTAAAGCTGCCCAAGCTGCAAAAATACCAGTACAGGAAACATATGCTTCCAAGGCATCCACCAAAGTGATACCCACCAACAAAATTCAAGGCCCAAAACCTGATCCCAAATTACTGGTTGTAAAGCCAGCAGAAGGAGCACAACAAGCAGCAAAAGATCTCGAGGAAACAGTAAAAAAAGTCATCTCGACATCGCTGAAAGATGTGAGGGTCACGAAATTTAAGACTACAAGGGACAAAAACGTAATACTAGAATTCCCAGACACCGAAGAAGCTAATAGACTGAAGGAGTGTGAAGAGCTTAGTCGTTCTGGGCTTACCATACAGGACCCCAAGAAAAGGAATCCCAGGGTAATTCTCTTTGATGTTCCAAGAGAAATGCAAGAAGAACAGCTGAAAACTGAGCTGTATGAAAGTAATCTGTCGAGAACAGGCCTCACACTTGAAGAGGTTGTGAGTGGAACACAGATCGCCTTCAAAACTGGACAAAAGAATCGAGAAGTGGTGAACCTAGTGCTGGAGGTGGCACCAAAAATATGGAACAGGCTGACTGACCAAGGACGAGTGTATGTCCACTGTACATCACACAGGGTGCAAAATTACACAAATATTAGCAGGTGCTATAAATGCCAGGGCTTTGGCCACACATCAACAAGATGCACAAGCGCTGAAACAATATGTGGACACTGTGCAGCACCTGGACACTCCTTCAAAGAATGCAGGCTTAAAGAACAACCACCACATTGCGCGAACTGCAAACGCAGGAAGAAAGACTGCAAACACTCAGTTCTGGACCAAAACTGCCCTGAATACAAAAGAGCAAAAGAAGCAATACAACGAATGACCGACTATGGGAAGTAAGAACAACGATGTGCCACCCTCAGACCATAGATCCTCAATGGACTTACAACTTCGCCCCTTAAAAATCCTTCAAATAAATGGACAAAGATCTAAAACAGTACCTGACCAACTAGTCATGAAAATGGAGGAAGAGGAGTTAGATGTACTATTGGTACAGGAACCGTACACACTAGACAACAAAATCAAAGGCTATCCACTGGGTTATCGAATGGTTTACAGCTCCAAACATGGAACACCAAAGGCAGCTATAATCATTCGTACTAAGAGCTTAAATGTACTTCAGCTAAACACGTTCACTGATACACATACATGTGTGGCAAGCATAAGTGGAGCCTTTGGAGAGCTGTACCTGGTGTGTGTGTACTGTCAGTATGGTGAACCTATTGACCGCTTCCTGAATAAACTTGAGGACATACTGCACAACTTAGCTGGAAAACCAGTAATTATAGGCCTAGATGCAAATGCGACATCTCCATTATGGTATGGTGATATGGCAGATGGGGATGGTAGGAAGATGGAAGACTTCATCTACCAGCATGGTCTTGTACTACTGAATGAGGAATCTCCATTAACAACTTTCAGTGGACCAAATGGAGAGAGTAACATAGACCTCACTATTTGTACAACGATTCTGGCTAGAACAACGACAAAATGGGAGGTACATGGGGGATGGACAACCAGCGATCACAGGGCCATAACATATGAAATTGCCCCACAATGTAGAAACAGAACAGCTAAAATGCAAGAAAAATACAACACACAATTTGCAAAATGGGCAATTTTTGATCGGTGCTTTGCAAAGGAAATAGAAAACCTGGAGAATATACAAGCAATGGACGTTAATGAGAAAGTCCGATGCCTTGAAGGGGCAGTACAAGCTAGCTGCAAAGAATCAATGAGGAAAAGAACCTGGCTACAGCACCCTATACCATGGTGGAACGAGACACTTAGACTACAGCGACAAAATACAGTGACAGCACGACGAACATTGCAAAATGCCCGCAGAAATGGAACTCCAGAAGAAATCGAAGCCGCTAAACAAGAGTACAACAGAAGACGCAACGATTACACAAAACAGATCACCATTGCTAAAGAGGATGCATGGAAGAAATGGGTATCTGACTGTGACAACAACAATCCCTGGGCAGCAACTCAAAAAATACTCCGACCAAAAACAGGTACAGAAAACGTCCTCAGCAACATAAAACTTCCAAACTAGACCCAAACAATGACGTGGAAGGACACAATACAGTATCTCCTGTGCTCTCTTCTGCCTGATGACAAACCAGAGGAGGATACAGATCATCAGGAAGAAGTTAAGGCGGGAAACACTAGGTACAACAATATAAAAAACGCACCAGAGTTTTCGAGAGAGGAAGTGGACACTGCCATCAAAGCATGTAAACCGAAGAAAGCTACAGGCCCTGATGGTATTGATGACCTAATAATCAAAAGAATATGGCGTACACATCCATCTCTCCTAATGGATATTTTCAACTCTTGCCTTCATGAACATACTGTACCTGAGTCATGGAAGGAAGGACTTGTGTGCATATTGCTCAAGTCCCATGAAAAGCCTAGAGATGAACCAAAATCATATCGTCCCATATGTCTTCTATCTATACTAGCGAAAGTACTTGAAAGACTAATGGTATGGCGCCTGGAGGAACAATACGAAGCCTCAGGTCTTAAAGCCCCAAACCAGTTCGGATTCAGGAAAGGTGCATCCACAGAGATGGCTATTAGGCAAGTGCTACACAATACTGTGTGTGAGGAGAAGTATGTCATGGCCATCTTTGTGGATATTGCTGGGGCGTTTGACAATTTATGGTGGCCAAGTGTCATGAGGAGGCTACGAGAAATAGGCTGCCCACTAAACATATACAGAATAATGGAAAACTATTTCACAAATAGGAAGGCCATAGTTCAAACAAGTGCTGGCACTATTGAAAAATTAGTCACAAAAGGGTGTCCACAAGGCTCCATCTGTGGTCCCTTTCTTTGGAATCTAGTTTTTGATGAAATAGTAGCGGAAAAAGAAGGGAACCAATGGAGCAAAGTAGCGTATGCAGATGACCTGGCCATTATCACTCGAGGCAACAGCCGCAAGCAACTTGAGGACCAGGCAACACTAGCCTTGAGAGAGATTGGGAACTGGGCCAAGACAAATAAACTGCAAATCTCCAAACCAAAGACTGTAGCAATGACATTAAAAGGACACTTTGATAGGGAGAGGCCACCACAAATAAAATTTGAAGGGCAGAACATTAAGTTTGTGACAGAATTCACATACCTGGGCGTTACACTTGATGAGAAGCTGTCGTTCACTCCACATGTGAAGAGAATCCAACAGAAGCTGGGTGCAATATCAGGTGCATTAATACGGGTCACCAGATCAGAGTGGGGTTTAAAACGACGATCATTGAAACTAATCTACAGTGGTCTCTGTTTGTCAATTTGTAAATATGGTGCTGCAGCTTGGGGGGAAAGAGCGAAGACTAAGTATATCCAAAGGATACTCTACTCAATCCAGAGACCATTCCTATTACAGATGACAAAAGCCTGCAGGACAATATCAAATGAAGCCCTACAGGTACTCTCTGGATGCTTCCCACTGGACCTTGAGGTAATAAGGGCAGCCCTATTGTACCACACCAAACATGGTATGGTTGGAAGTGTTGCAGGGTTTCCAGTACCCGGGCCGCAAACACCTCAAACAAGACCAGCAAAGACAATTGATTACATGCTGCAACAGGAATGGCAAGCAAGGTGGGAAGGCTCAGAGAAGGGGAGGGTCTTATATGAATGGACTCCAAATGTCTCACACTGGCGGACAGGCTGGCGAAAAACGGTGACACCATCATACTCACTCACCTGCCTGCTCACTGGACATGGCCTACGGAAGAAGCTGCATCAACTCACAATTGAAGCAGACCCAATGTGCACATGTGGAGAAGAGGAGGACACCGACCACATCCTCTATGTATGCACAAACTTCCAAGAACAGAGGCACAGACTCATAACAGCAGTGGGTGAAACAACCTTCCAGTCAAAACATCTGCTACTGGAAACCAGTGAAACATACACTGCAATAAAACTGTTTGCCGAGGAAGCCTTTGAAGTCAGGGAAGTAACTAGAATATTAAATGAAATAGAGTAGGTAAGACAAATGAATGGACTCCAGTGACTTTGCCTGGTTATCAATTACCAAGTTTAAAATAAATATAAGTTATAAATAAGTAGGTATACTATAGAAATAAGAAAGTGACCAACCCTGAACCTGACACAATATGACAAACAATTAGCACCCCAGTGGCCTCCCCTGGCAACAAATTATGCAGCAAGGACAGAGGAACTAGTAACTAATTGGCATAGAGAAGTAAATTAAAGTGATCAGTAAGTGGCAAGGACAGAGGAACTAGTAATTATTTAGTATAGTGTAGTAAAGTAAAATGATCACTAAGAAAACCTGTGTAAATTTAATTGTATAGTATAGTATCACAAAAGTGAATTATCATATGAAGATACACATGCATGTTATAGTGAATAAGAGCTAAATTTATCCCACATCCAGCCTTTCCAGTCCTCAACAGCATGTTGGCCTGGACAGGCTGGAGGACAAACCTCCCATGCGAATGGCATGAAGATTGTGGATGCTATATCTCTGGCACAAGGGTCGATGCCAGGGATGGCGGCACCGCCTCCACGCGGTTCCCCGTGGGCACCCAATGGGTGGCTAAAGGTGCTCCTCCACGGAGGGTCCATTCCCCCACAATGGGGGTAGTTTTTCCAAGACAGTTCCCTTGCAGAAAGTAGCTAGGTTGTGGACCATGGAGAGAATTAGAAGGGAGTATGAGCGAGAGCTCCGGTATCCCTAATGACAATTCCTCTCTGGTGTGGGGTAACACCCTAACCAGCGAACCCATGTACAGTACTGTCCCTATCGCCTGTTGAGCTGTCCCTGTCCTCGCGTGCGGTCGAGCGTCGCGTGCGCTCCCGTTCTTTCGTCGGTTTGGGTGGGTAAAACGTGTGCGATCGATCTGAAATTTGGCATAGAGCTTCGTGTTGTGCCACTACATCACGTGTAAAAAAATATTCGGTGTCGCTTCACGCGTTTGTGAATTACTGTGACATTTGCAAAATTTTAAATTTTCGTGTGTTTCGTCGTATCCATGGAGCTTGTGGTGTTTGTGATGTCCTTCGCCGACGCAGACGTCACCGCACGACGTCGCTGATGGATCACCTTTGTCGTCAAACAGGTATTTCTAGACAGTTTTTTAAAAAAATCGATGTTTTTCTAATCTTTTTATGCACGTCAATCTCGTGAATCATTGCCACCTGTGTTTTACTGAAGGGGCGCAGTAACCGTATTTCGATTGATAATGCACGGTAAAGTGGTCGACTGTGCCTAGAAACTGGTTTTTTTTGGTGGTCGTGTGGTACCTTTGTCTGTCACGCGCCTTCGCGTGCTCCGCGTGTATTGAGAAATCCGTTGCCATCCGTCCACTGCCAGTATTTACCTAGGTTCCAAGCACACAGCTGTATTCGTGAGGTCTTCCTCTATCGGATAGCGCCTAAAAAAGTGTCTCTCCCTTTGTTAGTTTAAAAGTTAGAGGCAATCGTAGCGTAGAAAGCGTGGTAACCACGTGGCGACCGGAAGTTGCCTATAATATCGTAAAACCGGCCGTGGGAGAAAATCTAAGACCTCCCACACGCAGATGTTCTCATGCTCTGTCAGACGATGTTAATCAATTAGGGTGTTTCATTCATAATATAGGTGTTATATCAGTTTTCCCTACGGCCGCGCGCACGCATCGCCGATCAGCCGCGCTCGCCGCGCCGCGTCTGGCCAGCAGTGTCAATAGAGCTAGCGCCTTCTCGTGTAGGGAACTGAGCATCAGAGGCGTATAGCCAGCTTAATCCCTTCCCAAATGGAGTACTTAACTACACACTCTCCTTTCACGGATTAAGAAATAAACTCATTTTTCCGTCACTATCCGCAGTCCCTTGCGCGTCTCAGATAATCGTCACCTACCATTGAAATGCTAAGGCTTAGGTAAGTTCCAAGCACGCTGTTTTCATGTCCCACTGCTACCCTTTCGACACCCAACGAGAAAAGGCTAGGTCTCCTTTTATCCTTCAGGGACCGCAGCCACTTTTGTCCATTTTTTTTTTTTTTTTTTTTTTTTTTTTTGCTCATGCTAGTACGTTAGATACTGCTCGTGAAATATATATTTGTGCTTCTTTTCTGGATGTGATCACTGTATTCTTGTAGGTTGTATCTTCATTGTAGATAGTTATTGGTTAGGTTAGGAACAACACTTGCAGAAGTAAAGTCGTGTGAGCCGCACAGTCTGCAAGAGCGAGCAATATCTAGGTGAGACAGTGAAGAGCTCCAAGCGGTCACCCAAGCCTTTAAAATTTCTGTGGTGGCTTATACTCGTATGTTAATACATTTATTATATATGTGTTAGGTTAGTAAACTTAGTTCCAAAGAGGTAGTTTGTGTGTGTTGCGTGTCTGGCGGACGCGCGTAACCTTCCAAGGACAGAAAACAACTAGGTTATATGTTTCTCTTTCAAAGTGTTCCCTTACTTGTCTGTTAGGGTAGCAATTATCTCCGAATAAGTAAGGACACGTGTGTCACGTAGTGTGCGAACAAGGGCAAACTTGGGTGAGGAAAAGGAGAGCTACAAGCAGCTCACAACAGTCTGTCTTCATATTATCCTTGTAGGCTACTGTCTTCCTTTTAACATCATGTCCATATGTTCATTATTAGTGTATTATTAGTGTGTTCATTATTCGTGTGTTAGGTTAGGAAAACTTGTAGCTAGGTGCATATATTATAGTGTGCTCATTATTCGCGTGTTAGGTTAGGAAAACTTGCAGCAAGTTGCATATATTATCCTGCTAGGTTATACGTCTCTCTCTCAAAGTATGCCCTTACTCCATTACTTGTTTGTTAGGTTAGGAATTACCTTTGTATAAGTTAAGACATGTGTGTCACGTAGCTTGCGAGGAGGTGTAAACTTGGGTGAGGTAAAGGAGAGTTACAAGCAGTTCTCCTAGTTCACAGTCCGTTTTCATATTATTCTTGTAGGCTATTGTCATCCTTTAACATCATGTCCATATGTTCATTATTAGTGTACTATTAGAGTGTTCATTATCAGTGTGTTAGGTTAGGAAAATGGGGCCTACTAAGGACACTGTAGGGGCTGCAAGTCAACTTGGACGAAACTCGGTTCTTCCTGGTGACAAGGACAACCCAGCGTCATGCACTGACCTTCAGACAATGGAAAACATAAGAGAGGAGATGGAAGCCTTCTTGTTTAATGAAGTGAATAAAATAAACAATGCCCAGAAGAAGTTTATCCTAGGAAAACTCACAATGTATGAACAGATTCTGAAGAAGTATGAGATGGAGGTTCTTGCACTTAAAACAGAGTTGCGATGTGTGAAGGCCCCCCAAACAGGAACACCGTCACTGGTTGAAAGCTATGCCAACAAGGCGGCTGCAAAACCCTCAGCACCCAAACAGCAGCTGATAAAACCGCAACAGCCTAAAATCCTAATGATAAAACCGGCAGAAGGAATCCAGAAAACTGAGAAGGAACTTGAAGAAGCGGTAAAGAACCTTGTTGCAACATCACTGAAAGACGTGCGTATTTCCAAATGCAGGTCAATAAAGGACAAAGGTATTGTTCTTGAAGTCCCTGACGACCAGGATGTCGAGAAAATAAGGAAGTGC
The DNA here is from genome assembly GCF_023897955.1 of Schistocerca gregaria. Taxonomy (NCBI): domain Eukaryota; kingdom Metazoa; phylum Arthropoda; class Insecta; order Orthoptera; family Acrididae; genus Schistocerca; species Schistocerca gregaria. The sequence continues at coordinate 133,194 of NW_026061703.1, forward strand.
GAAGACATTACACAATCAGGCATCACCGTCTCCGATCAAAAAAAAAGATACCCAAAGATTATTATCTTTGATGTAAACAGAAATACAAGTGAAGATGAACTCAAAATGGAACTGTTTGAGAGAAATCTCTCCAGGATGAATGTGACACAGGAAGAAGTTATGGATGGCGTAAGAGTGCTGTTCAAGACAGGCCCAAAAAACCGTGAGGAAGCAAACATGGTGCTGGAAGTCTCACCAAAACTCTGGAGCAAAATAGTACAATATGGTAGGGTCTACATAAACTGCAATTCGCACAGGGTACAAAACTACAGCAATATAAGCAGGTGCTACAAGTGCCAAGGTCATGGCCACACAGCAGCAAAGTGCAAGAATGCAGAAACGATTTGTGGCCACTGTGCAGCACCTGGACATACTTTCAAGGAGTGCTCAAAGAAGGACCAACCAGCCCAATGTGCAAACTGCAAGCGGGCTAAGAAGGCACACACCCACGCAGTGACAGAGACATCTTGCCCTGAATACAGTAGAATAAAGGCCATAATACATAGCACAATTGACTATGGCATGTAATAACAGTGTAGCAGTACAACCTGGAAGAAGACCATGGACAGATACACAAGAAAATGCGATAAGGATCCTTCAAATAAATGGGCAAAGAGCAAAAATCGTCCCAGATCAATTGACACAGCGAATCAGCGAAGAAAATATAGATGTGTTATTGATCCAGGAACCCTACTGCGTAAAAAAACAAAGTATTTGGGTACCCATCAAACTTCCAGCTGATCTACACCCCCAAAGGCGAAGCACCCAAGGCAGCAATAGCGGTTAAGACACAAACAGTAACAGCTCTGCAGTTGACAAGCTTCTGCAACATGCACGTAGCTGCTGCCAACATAAATGGAGCCTTTGGTGAGATTTACATTGCCAGCATATATTGCCAATATGGATCACCCATAGACCATTTTCTCCATCAACTGGAGATTATCCTTGACAAACTCCAAGGGAAACCAGTTATCATAGGGATGGACACGAATGCGAACTCACCAGTCTGGCACAGCTCAACAATGGATGCAGCAGGCAGAACGCTTGAAGACTTCATTTCACAACACGGGCTCATAATAATGAATGAAAGGTCAGAGCTAACTACTTTCTCTGGCCCAAATGGGGAGAGCAATATTGACATCACACTCTGCACACCTTCAGCTGCCAAAGCGGTGTGCAAGTGAATGGTTCAAGAAGAATGGACGTCAAGTGACCACAGGGCAATAACATATGAATTCGTGGCACCTAAAAGAGCAAGAGCTACTGCAGAACTTGTCACCTACAACACAAGCTTCGCAAAGTGGCCCACCTTTGACCGGCACCTTATCAGGTCCACAGCCCAGTGGCAACGGAGCCAAAATGTAGGAGTTAATGAAATGGTCACAAGGCTACAGGCAGTAATCCACGAGAGCTGTAGCCGATCAATGAGAAAGAGAACACAGGTGCAGAATCCAGTGCCATGGTGGAATGCAACACTTGCCAACCTGCGACGTGACACCATTACAGCACGGCGTAGTCTGCAACGAGCACATAAAAATAATAATGAACCAGACATAGAAGCAGCAAAACAAATCTACAATAGAGTGAAAAACAAGTACAACAAGGAAATTGCCAAGGCCAAAGAGGAGACCTGGAAGAGATGGGTCACTGACTGCGATCAGAATGATCCTTGGGCCATAGTGAGAAAGATAATTCGGCCAAAACATGGAACAGAAAACGTGCTGAGCAATATAAAAACAAAGAACCAGACTCCTACAATGACTTGGGA
>NW_026061703.1:140000-147500 GCF_023897955.1 Schistocerca gregaria
CGATACTCGCCGTGTGGTGGAAGGTAAACATTATGCGGTACATCAGTACTTTCCTAATAGTTCGGTCGTCTCACGGCACTGCTTAGTAAATGATGCAAGGCCACATATAGATGATTTATGCGAATGTCCCTATACGTGCTGTAAGACTGGGCACACAACGTGAATCGCACGTCAGCCAGACACTCGAACATGCACCACTCTCGGCCTGCAACGGAGACACACAATACGTAAACATCTGGAATGCGACAATGTCGAGTGCATCCTCTCTGCGACATTGCACCGTCGACACTATGATAACCAGAGCAGTAGGTCCACCTATAAAAGCACAATACCCCACTCCTCCGACAACTACCATTGCTCAGATAAACCAACACACATCCTACACAGAGGGGCACCAAATATCACCCCCCGCCCTCGTGTTATACCACATGAAAAATTGCAGAAGTGAGAGACACAGACCCGCCAGCCTCTTGCTACAAGCATCGAACCGACGTGACGTATCTGACGGTGACTCAGGCATCCGCGTACTGCCACCACTATCCACCCCCCCCCCTCTCTCTGCCCCCTTCCCACACAATACCAAATTTAACCAACTTTATCGCTTAACCTAACTGTGGCTGTACCAGATTATCGCTTAACCTAACTGTGGCTGTACCAGATTATCGCTTAACCTAACTGTGGCTGTACCAGATTATCGCTTAACCTAACTGTGGCTGTACCAGATTATCGCTTAACCTAACTGTGGCTGTACCAGATTATCGCTTAACCTAACTGTGGCTGTACCAGATTATCGCTTAACCTAACTGTGGCTGTACCAGATTATCGCTTAACCTAACTGTGGCTGTACCAGATTATCGCTTAACCTAACTGTGGCTGTACCAGATTATCGCTTAACCTAACTGTGGCTGTACCAGATTATCGCTTAACCTAACTGTGGCTGTACCAGATTATCGCTTAACCTAACTGTGGCTGTACCAGATTATCGCTTAACCTAACTGTGGCTGTACCAGATTATCGCTTAACCTAACTCAATTTGTCCCTTAACCTAACTCAATTTGTCCCTTAACCTAACTCAATTTGTCCCTTAACCTAACTCAGTTTGTCCCTTAACCTAACTCAGTTTGTCCCTTAACCTAACTCAGTTTGTCCCTTAACCTAACTCAGTTTGTCCCTTAACCTAACTCAGTTTGTCCCTTAACCTAACTCAATTTGTCCCTTAACCTAACTCAATTTGTCCCTTAACCTAACTCAATTTGTCCCTTAACCTAACTCAATTTGTCCCTTAACCTAACTCAATTTGTCCCTTAACCTAACTCAAGTTGTCCCTTAACCTAACTCGAGTTGTCCCTTAACCTAACTCGAGTTGTCCCTTAACCTAACTCAAGTTGTCCCTTAACCTAACTCAAGTTGTCCCTTAACCTAACTCAAGTTGTCCCTTAACCTAACTCAAGTTGTCCCTTAACCTAACTCAAGTTGTCCCTTAACCTAACTCAAGTTGTCCCTTAACCTAACTCAAGTTGTCCCTTAACCTAACTCAAGTTGTCCCTTAACCTAACTCAAGTTGTCCCTTAACCTAACTCACGTTGTCCCTTAACCTAACCCACGTTGTCCCTTAACCTAACCCACGTTGTCCCTTAACCTAACCCACGTTGTCCCTTAACCTAACCCACGTTGTCCCTTAACCTAACCCACGTTGTCCCTTAACCTAACCCACGTTGTCCCTTAACCTAACCCACGTTGTCCCTTAACCTAACCCACGTTGTCCCTTAACCTAACCCACGTTGTCCCTTAACCTAACCCACGTTGTCCCTTAACCTAACCCACGTTGTCCCTTAACCTAACCCACGTTGTCCCTTAACCTAACCCACGTTGTCCCTTAACCTAACCCACGTTGTCCCTTAACCTAACCCACGTTGTCCCTTAACCTAACCCACGTTGTCCCTTAACCTAACCCACGTTGTCCCTTAACCTAACCCACGTTGTCCCTTAACCTAACCCACATTGTCCCTTAACCTAACCCACGTTGTCCCTTAACCTAACCCACGTTGTCCCTTTGCCTAACATAGTTCACTGCTCGGAATCTCTGGTGTCGTTGTTATCCTCATGTAGATGTCTTGCGAGTGTTGCTTACTTTCCACATATTCCCGCTATCCACTGTCAATTGTACTGCAATAGGACTATATCGCCCCCCCCCCTCTGTCCCCCTCTTTGTGTCTCTGTCCTCTCAAGCTGGTCGGTCTGGCGTTTGAGTGTTAAATGAGCCTCGCAGCTGTTCAGTTGCATTCAGATGTCGACGCCCTCAGTGTACGTCGTGGTATGGTCTGTGTCCATTGTCCGCTGATGTCGTACGCGTAACCCACACGCTGTACCGATCATCGGTCGTTACGTACAGAGTGAAGTAGTGTGATACGTGTGACCGTACGCTGGCTGTGCCCAACGGTGTCGAATCTCAATCTCCATATGTTGTGCTCGATGCTACTTGTCTCGTCTCCCAATAACAGCTAGGTTGCACTGTGGTACGCCGTAGAGGCGTGTGGGAGGAACGTACGAACGCATTGTATGTCACCCTGGGTCGCTGGGTGTGGTGGTGCGGTGAGTCAGGTCAGGTCAGGTCAGCGTGAGCCGTCTGATGTAGTGACGCGTGTATTCCGACTTTGTCGTATTGCCTCACACAAAGTGCTACCCTGGTGGACCGCGTTCCATATCTGGGACATGCCGCAGATGCCGGTTGACAGTGGATCGCGGAAGGGACATCGCATACGTGCGCGGGCCACCTTCCACGTGTTCTCTTCTGCACATGTCGCAGTGTGTATGTGGTCTGATGTAGCGTGTCGTGACACATGACATCCTGGCATGCAAGAATTGTTGAATTCGCAAATGTAGGTGGACATCTACGTTTACTGCCCAAGATACGCAAATGAACTGGAAATCCGTTGTTGAGCGGTTGTTCACGCTGGAGGTGAATCTGTGATGGCGACGATCGGTACAGCTATTAACCGGTTGTTTCAGCGGTACCCGCCACATCCACACACGTGACTAGGCCCATGTGGGTATGAAGCGATACGCGGCGGTGGCTTGGTGGGACTGTTCCCGGCCGGTGAAGGGGGGCCGCCCGGCGTGTTGGCCGCGCGCTGCGTGGGCGCACGCGCAACAGCCGGCTGGTGGGGGGCGCCGAGTGGCAGGAGCGCCAGCAGACGGGCCCGGCAGGCGGCGCAGCTACGCTGCGGCGCACCCTGCACGCGGCGCCTGGCGGCCAAAGTTGGTTCAGCCGAGCCCGGTGCGAAGCGCGGTGGACATCTGCAGTGTGCTGGTCTGATTGAGGACTGTGTGCGTTGAGGATGCGCCGCCGCCTGGCACTCGGCGCCGCGACGCCGTCTGCTGCTCGGTCGCCCCAGCGGTTCTCGCAGGTGGTTTGTATCGCAGTTGTGCGGACGTGTTGGCGCGTGCGCTGTGCTGGGAGAGTTCGCTTCTGCACCCAAGTGGGGCTTTGCCCTTGTGTGGCGCTGGCGTTGGAGCTGCCGGTCACCATAGGTGGCGCGTGTTGTCTCCCGCCGGCAATGCCACGACAGCACGCTCCCGGGCCTCTGTCGGCAGCGGCAAGCTCAGTTGGGAGCAAGGGTGTTCGCACTAAAACCGTCTACTCGCCTAACTCCGGGTGATTGCGCCTCTCTCGAAACCGACCAAGTACCTAGGACGGCGCTGCGCGCCGCCGGGACCTGAGAGGGTTTCGAGGTGTATCGTGCAGGGGAGCTCGGCCTCCTCCTGTTTGCAGAATAATTGAGCGGACGCTTGCGTGTTCGCGCGGGCCCCCGGGACACACTCCCGGGCGGCCGGCTGCTCAGCTCTAGTTGACGCAGCTCCCTGGTTGATCCTGCCAGTAGTCATATGCTTGTCTCAAAGATTAAGCCATGCATGTCTCAGTACAAGCCGCATTAAGGTGAAACCGCGAATGGCTCATTAAATCAGTTATGGTTCCTTAGATCGTACCCACGTTACTTGGATAACTGTGGTAATTCTAGAGCTAATACATGCAAACAGAGTCCCGACCAGAGATGGAAGGGACGCTTTTATTAGATCAAAACCAATCGGATTGGCTTGTCTGGTCCGTTTGCCTTGGTGACTCTGAATAACTTTGGGCTGATCGCACGGTCCTCGTACCGGCGACGCATCTTTCAAATGTCTGCCTTATCAACTGTCGATGGTAGGTTCTGCGCCTACCATGGTTGTAACGGGTAACGGGGAATCAGGGTTCGATTCCGGAGAGGGAGCCTGAGAAACGGCTACCACATCCAAGGAAGGCAGCAGGCGCGCAAATTACCCACTCCCGGCACGGGGAGGTAGTGACGAAAAATAACGATACGGGACTCATCCGAGGCCCCGTAATCGGAATGAGTACACTTTAAATCCTTTAACGAGTATCTATTGGAGGGCAAGTCTGGTGCCAGCAGCCGCGGTAATTCCAGCTCCAATAGCGTATATTAAAGTTGTTGCGGTTAAAAAGCTCGTAGTTGGATTTGTGTCCCACGCTGTTGGTTCACCGCCCGTCGGTGTTTAACTGGCATGTATCGTGGGACGTCCTGCCGGTGGGGCGAGCCGAAGGGGTGCTTTCGCGTCCCGAGGCGGACCCCGTTTAAATCCTACCAGGGTGCTCTTTGTTGAGTGTCTCGGTGGGCCGGCACGTTTACTTTGAACAAATTAGAGTGCTTAAAGCAGGCAAGCCCGCCTGAATACTGTGTGCATGGAATAATGGAATAGGACCTCGGTTCTATTTTGTTGGTTTTCGGAACCCGAGGTAATGATTAATAGGGCCAGGCGGGGGCATTCGTATTGCGACGTTAGAGGTGAAATTCTTGGATCGTCGCAAGACGAACAGAAGCGAAAGCATTTGCCAAGTATGTTTTCATTAATCAAGAACGAAAGTTAGAGGTTCGAAGGCGATCAGATACCGCCCTAGTTCTAACCATAAACGATGCCAGCCAGCGATCCGCCGCAGTTCCTCCGATGACTCGGCGGGCAGCCTCCGGGAAACCAAAGCTTTTGGGTTCCGGGGGAAGTATGGTTGCAAAGCTGAAACTTAAAGGAATTGACGGAAGGGCACCACCAGGAGTGGAGCCTGCGGCTTAATTTGACTCAACACGGGAAACCTCACCAGGCCCGGACACCGGAAGGATTGACAGATTGATAGCTCTTTCTTGATTCGGTGGGTGGTGGTGCATGGCCGTTCTTAGTTGGTGGAGCGATTTGTCTGGTTAATTCCGATAACGAACGAGACTCTAGCCTGCTAACTAGTCGCGTGACATCCTTCGTGCTGTCAGCGATTACTTTTCTTCTTAGAGGGACAGGCGGCTTCTAGCCGCACGAGATTGAGCAATAACAGGTCTGTGATGCCCTTAGATGTTCTGGGCCGCACGCGCGCTACACTGAAGGAATCAGCGTGTCTTCCTAGGCCGAAAGGTCGGGGTAACCCGCTGAACCTCCTTCGTGCTAGGGATTGGGGCTTGCAATTGTTCCCCATGAACGAGGAATTCCCAGTAAGCGCGAGTCATAAGCTCGCGTTGATTACGTCCCTGCCCTTTGTACACACCGCCCGTCGCTACTACCGATTGAATGATTTAGTGAGGTCTTCGGACTGGTACGCGGCATCGACTCTGTCGTTGCCGATGCTACCGGAAAGATGACCAAACTTGATCATTTAGAGGAAGTAAAAGTCGTAACAAGGTTTCCGTAGGTGAACCTGCGGAAGGATCATTACCGACTAGACTGCATGTCTTTCGATGTGCGTGTCGTGTCGCGCAACACGCTACCTGTACGGCAGTGGCCGTGCGCCGCGTGCGGAACCACGCGTGCCTCTCAAAACTAGCGGAAGTGTTGTTGTTGTTGTTGTGTGGTACGAGCGCTGAAGCTCTGGAGCGGCTGGCCTGCGGTACCTGGCGCCGGTTTTGAATGACGTTCGCCCGAGTGCCTGTCCGCCCCGGTGTGGAGCCGTACGACGCCCATCGGCTGTGAGGCCGTTGGACACAAAAAAATAGTGGAACAGGGGCCGTCAGACGCCTCAGTCCCGCAAATGCTACTGTCTTGAAAGAGACAGTGGGAGACTGAAAAGGAAAAGATCACCCAGGACGGTGGATCACTCGGCTCGTGGGTCGATGAAGAACGCAGCAAATTGCGCGTCGACATGTGAACTGCAGGACACATGAACATCGACGTTTCGAACGCACATTGCGGTCCATGGATTCCGTTCCCGGGCCACGTCTGGCTGAGGGTCGGCTACGTATACTGAAGCGCGCGGCGTTTGTCCCGCTTCGGAGACGTGGGAGTGTCGTGGTCGCCTGTGTGGCCGGCCGCGTCTCCTCAAACGTGCGATGCGCGCCCGTCGCCTGGCGGTTCGCATACCGGTACTTTCTCGGTAGCGTGCACAGCCGGCTGGCGGTGTGGCGTGCGACACCTCGTACAACGACCTCAGAGCAGGCGAGACTACCCGCTAAATTTAAGCATATTACTAAGCGGAGGAAAAGAAACTAACAAGGATTCCCCCAGTAGCGGCGAGCGAACAGGGAAGAGTCCAGCACCGAACCCCGCAGGCTGCCGCCTGTCGTGGCATGTGGTGTTTGGGAGGGTCCACTACCCCGACGCCTCGCGCCGAGCCCAAGTCCAACTTGAATGAGGCCACGGCCCGTAGAGGGTGCCAGGCCCGTAGCGGCCGGTGCGAGCGTCGGCGGGACCTCTCCTTCGAGTCGGGTTGCTTGAGAGTGCAGCTCCAAGTGGGTGGTAAACTCCATCTGAGACTAAATATGACCACGAGACCGATAGCGAACAAGTACCGTGAGGGAAAGTTGAAAAGAACTTTGAAGAGAGAGTTCAAAAGTACGTGAAACCGTTCTGGGGTAAACGTGAGAAGTCCGAAAGGTCGAACGGGTGAGATTCACGCCCATCCGGCCACTGGCCCCCGCCCTCGGCAGATGGGGCCGGCCGCCCGCGCGGAGCAATCCGCGGCGGGGTCGTGTCCGGTTGCCTTTCCACTCGCCGCGGGGTGGGGCCGTTCCGGTGTGCGGTGGGCCGCACTTCTCCCCTAGTAGGACGTCGCGACCCGCTGGGTGCCGGCCTACGGCCCGGGTGCGCAGCCTGTCCTTCCGCGGGCCTCGGTTCGCGTCTGTTGGGCAGAGCCCCGGTGTCCTGGCTGGCTGCTCGGCGGTATATCTGGAGGAGTCGATTCGCCCCTTTGGGCGCTCGGGCTCCCGGCAAGCGCGCGCGGTTCTTCCCGGATGACGGACCTACCTGGCCCGGCCCCGGACCCGCGCCGCTGTTGGCTCGGGATGCTCTCGGGCGGAATAATCGCTCCCGTCAGCGGCGCTTCAGCTTTGGACAATTTCACGACCCGTCTTGAAACACGGACCAAGGAGTCTAACATGTGCGCGAGTCATTGGGCTGTACGAAACCTAAAGGCGTAATGAAAGTGAAGGTCTCGCCTTGCGCGGGCCGAGGGAGGATGGGGCTTCCCCG
>NW_026061703.1:152500-172500 GCF_023897955.1 Schistocerca gregaria
ACCTAACTGTGGCTGTACCAGATTATCGCTTAACCTAACTGTGGCTGTACCAGATTATCGCTTAACCTAACTGTGGCTGTACCAGATTATCGCTTAACCTAACTGTGGCTGTACCAGATTATCGCTTAACCTAACTGTGGCTGTACCAGATTATCGCTTAACCTAACTGTGGCTGTACCAGATTATCGCTTAACCTAACTCAATTTGTCCCTTAACCTAACTCAATTTGTCCCTTAACCTAACTCAATTTGTCCCTTAACCTAACTCAATTTGTCCCTTAACCTAACTCAGTTTGTCCCTTAACCTAACTCAGTTTGTCCCTTAACCTAACTCAGTTTGTCCCTTAACCTAACTCAATTTGTCCCTTAACCTAACTCAATTTGTCCCTTAACCTAACTCAATTTGTCCCTTAACCTAACTCAAGTTGTCCCTTAACCTAACTCAAGTTGTCCCTTAACCTAACTCAAGTTGTCCCTTAACCTAACTCAAGTTGTCCCTTAACCTAACTCAAGTTGTCCCTTAACCTAACTCACGTTGTCCCTTAACCTAACCCACGTTGTCCCTTAACCTAACCCACGTTGTCCCTTAACCTAACCCACGTTGTCCCTTAACCTAACCCACGTTGTCCCTTAACCTAACCCACGTTGTCCCTTAACCTAACCCACGTTGTCCCTTAACCTAACCCACGTTGTCCCTTAACCTAACCCACGTTGTCCCTTAACCTAACCCACGTTGTCCCTTAACCTAACCCACGTTGTCCCTTAACCTAACCCACGTTGTCCCTTAACCTAACCCACGTTGTCCCTTAACCTAACCCACGTTGTCCCTTTGCCTAACATAGTTCACTGCTCGGAATCTCTGGTGTCGTTGTTATCCTCATGTAGATGTCTTGCGAGTGTTGCTTACTTTCCACATATTCCCGCTATCCACTGTCAATTGTACTGCAATAGGACTATATCGCCCCCCCCCTCTGTCCCCCTCTTTGTGTCTCTGTCCTCTCAAGCTGGTCGGTCTGGCGTTTGAGTGTTAAATGAGCCTCGCAGCTGTTCAGTTGCATTCAGATGTCGACGCCCTCAGTGTACGTCGTGGTATGGTCTGTGTCCATTGTCCGCTGATGTCGTACGCGTAACCCACACGCTGTACCGATCATCGGTCGTTACGTACAGAGTGAAGTAGTGTGATACGTGTGACCGTACGCTGGCTGTGCCCAACGGTGTCGAATCTCAATTTCCATATGTTGTGCTCGATGCTACTTGTCTCGTCTCCCAATAACAGCTAGGTTGCACTGTGGTACGCCGTAGAGGCGTGTGGGAGGAACGTACGAACGCATTGTATGTCACCCTGGGTCGCTGGGTGTGGTGGTGCGGTGAGTCAGGTCAGGTCAGGTCAGCGTGAGCCGTCTGATGTAGTGACGCGTGTATTCCGACTTTGTCGTATTGCCTCACACAAAGTGCTACCCTGGTGGACCGCGTTCCATATCTGGGACATGCCGCAGATGCCGGTTGACAGTGGATCGCGGAAGGGACATCGCATACGTGCGCGGGCCACCTTCCACGTGTTCTCTTCTGCACATGTCGCAGTGTGTATGTGGTCTGATGTAGCGTGTCGTGACACATGACATCCTGGCATGCAAGAATTGTTGAATTCGCAAATGTAGGTGGACATCTACGTTTACTGCCCAAGATACGCAAATGAACTGGAAATCCGTTGTTGAGCGGTTGTTCACGCTGGAGGTGAATCTGTGATGGCGACGATCGGTACAGCTATTAACCGGTTGTTTCAGCGGTACCCGCCACATCCACACACGTGACTAGGCCCATGTGGGTATGAAGCGATACGCGGCGGTGGCTTGGTGGGACTGTTCCCGGCCAGTGAAGGGGGGCCGCCCGGCGTGTTGGCCGCGCGCTGCGTGGGCGCACGCGCAACAGCCGGCTGGTGGGGGGCGCCGAGTGGCAGGAGCGCCAGCAGACGGGCCCGGCAGGCGGCGCAGCTACGCTGCGGCGCACCCTGCACGCGGCGCCTGGTGGCCAAAGTTGGTTCAGCCGAGCCCGGTGCGAAGCGCGGTGGACATCTGCAGTGTGCTGGTCTGATTGAGGACTGTGTGCGTTGAGGATGCGCCGCCGCCTGGCACTCGGCGCCGCGACGCCGTCTGCTGCTCGGTCGCCCCAGCGGTTCTCGCAGGTGGTTTGTATCGCAGTTGTGCGGACGTGTTGGCGCGTGCGCTGTGCTGGGAGAGTTCGCTTCTGCACCCAAGTGGGGCTTTGCCCTTGTGTGGCGCTGGCGTTGGAGCTGCCGGTCACCATAGGTGGCGCGTGTTGTCTCCCGCCGGCAATGCCACGACAGCACGCTCCCGGGCCTCTGTCGGCAGCGGCAAGCTCAGTTGGGAGCAAGGGTGTTCGCACTAAAACCGTCTACTCGCCTAACTCCGGGCGATTGCGCCTCTCTCGAAACCAACCAAGTACCTAGGACGGCGCTGCGCGCCGCCGGGACCTGAGAGGGTTTCGAGGTGTATCGTGCAGGGGAGCTCGGCCTCCTCCTGTTTGCAGAATAATTGAGCGGACGCTTGCGTGTTCGCGCGGGCCCCCGGGACACACTCCCGGGCGGCCGGCTGCTCAGCTCTAGTTGACGCAGCTCCCTGGTTGATCCTGCCAGTAGTCATATGCTTGTCTCAAAGATTAAGCCATGCATGTCTCAGTACAAGCCGCATTAAGGTGAAACCGCGAATGGCTCATTAAATCAGTTATGGTTCCTTAGATCGTACCCACGTTACTTGGATAACTGTGGTAATTCTAGAGCTAATACATGCAAACAGAGTCCCGACCAGAGATGGAAGGGACGCTTTTATTAGATCAAAACCAATCGGATTGGCTTGTCTGGTCCGTTTGCCTTGGTGACTCTGAATAACTTTGGGCTGATCGCACGGTCCTCGTACCGGCGACGCATCTTTCAAATGTCTGCCTTATCAACTGTCGATGGTAGGTTCTGCGCCTACCATGGTTGTAACGGGTAACGGGGAATCAGGGTTCGATTCCGGAGAGGGAGCCTGAGAAACGGCTACCACATCCAAGGAAGGCAGCAGGCGCGCAAATTACCCACTCCCGGCACGGGGAGGTAGTGACGAAAAATAACGATACGGGACTCATCCGAGGCCCCGTAATCGGAATGAGTACACTTTAAATCCTTTAACGAGTATCTATTGGAGGGCAAGTCTGGTGCCAGCAGCCGCGGTAATTCCAGCTCCAATAGCGTATATTAAAGTTGTTGCGGTTAAAAAGCTCGTAGTTGGATTTGTGTCCCACGCTGTTGGTTCACCGCCCGTCGGTGTTTAACTGGCATGTATCGTGGGACGTCCTGCCGGTGGGGCGAGCCGAAGGGGTGCTTTCGCGTCCCGAGGCGGACCCCGTTTAAATCCTACCAGGGTGCTCTTTGTTGAGTGTCTCGGTGGGCCGGCACTTTTACTTTGAACAAATTAGAGTGCTTAAAGCAGGCAAGCCCGCCTGAATACTGTGTGCATGGAATAATGGAATAGGACCTCGGTTCTATTTTGTTGGTTTTCGGAACCCGAGGTAATGATTAATAGGGACAGGCGGGGGCATTCGTATTGCGACGTTAGAGGTGAAATTCTTGGATCGTCGCAAGACGAACAGAAGCGAAAGCATTTGCCAAGTATGTTTTCATTAATCAAGAACGAAAGTTAGAGGTTCGAAGGCGATCAGATACCGCCCTAGTTCTAACCATAAACGATGCCAGCCAGCGATCCGCCGCAGTTCCTCCGATGACTCGGCGGGCAGCCTCCGGGAAACCAAAGCTTTTGGGTTCCGGGGGAAGTATGGTTGCAAAGCTGAAACTTAAAGGAATTGACGGAAGGGCACCACCAGGAGTGGAGCCTGCGGCTTAATTTGACTCAACACGGGAAACCTCACCAGGCCCGGACACCGGAAGGATTGACAGATTGATAGCTCTTTCTTGATTCGGTGGGTGGTGGTGCATGGCCGTTCTTAGTTGGTGGAGCGATTTGTCTGGTTAATTCCGATAACGAACGAGACTCTAGCCTGCTAACTAGTCGCGTGACATCCTTCGTGCTGTCAGCGATTACTTTTCTTCTTAGAGGGACAGGCGGCTTCTAGCCGCACGAGATTGAGCAATAACAGGTCTGTGATGCCCTTAGATGTTCTGGGCCGCACGCGCGCTACACTGAAGGAATCAGCGTGTCTTCCTAGGCCGAAAGGTCGGGGTAACCCGCTGAACCTCCTTCGTGCTAGGGATTGGGGCTTGCAATTGTTCCCCATGAACGAGGAATTCCCAGTAAGCGCGAGTCATAAGCTCGCGTTGATTACGTCCCTGCCCTTTGTACACACCGCCCGTCGCTACTACCGATTGAATGATTTAGTGAGGTCTTCGGACTGGTACGCGGCATCGACTCTGTCGTTGCCGATGCTACCGGAAAGATGACCAAACTTGATCATTTAGAGGAAGTAAAAGTCGTAACAAGGTTTCCGTAGGTGAACCTGCGGAAGGATCATTACCGACTAGACTGCATGTCTTTCGATGTGCGTGTAGTGTCGCGCAACACGCTACCTGTACGGCAGTGGCCGTGCGCCGCGTGCGGAACCACGCGTGCCTCTCAAAACTAGCGGAAGTGTTGTTGTTGTTGTGTGGTACGAGCGCTGAAGCTCTGGAGCGGCTGGCCTGCGGTACCTGGCGCCTGGCGCCGGTTTTGAATGACGTTCGCCCGAGTGCCTGTCCGCCCCGGTGTGGAGCCGTACGACGCCCATCGGCTGTGAGGCCGTTGGACACAAAAAAATAGTGGAACAGGGGCCGTCAGACGCCTCAGTCCCGCAAATGCTACTGTCTCGAAAGAGACAGTGGGAGACTGAAAAGGAAAAGATCACCCAGGACGGTGGATCACTCGGCTCGTGGGTCGATGAAGAACGCAGCAAATTGCGCGTCGACATGTGAACTGCAGGACACATGAACATCGACGTTTCGAACGCACATTGCGGTCCATGGATTCCGTTCCCGGGCCACGTCTGGCTGAGGGTCGGCTACGTATACTGAAGCGCGCGGCGTTTGTCCCGCTTCGGAGACGTGGGAGTGTCGTGGTCGCCTGTGTGGCCGGCCGCGTCTCCTCAAACGTGCGATGCGCGCCCGTCGCCTGGCGGTTCGCATACCGGTACTTTCTCGGTAGCGTGCACAGCCGGCTGGCGGTGTGGCGTGCGACACCTCGTACAACGACCTCAGAGCAGGCGAGACTACCCGCTGAATTTAAGCATATTACTAAGCGGAGGAAAAGAAACTAACAAGGATTCCCCCAGTAGCGGCGAGCGAACAGGGAAGAGTCCAGCACCGAACCCCGCAGGCTGCCGCCTGTCGTGGCATGTGGTGTTTGGGAGGGTCCACTACCCCGACGCCTCGCGCCGAGCCCAAGTCCAACTTGAATGAGGCCACGGCCCGTAGAGGGTGCCAGGCCCGTAGCGGCCGGTGCGAGCGTCGGCGGGACCTCTCCTTCGAGTCGGGTTGCTTGAGAGTGCAGCTCCAAGTGGGTGGTAAACTCCATCTGAGACTAAATATGACCACGAGACCGATAGCGAACAAGTACCGTGAGGGAAAGTTGAAAAGAACTTTGAAGAGAGAGTTCAAAAGTACGTGAAACTGTTCTGGGGTAAACGTGAGAAGTCCGAAAGGTCGAACGGGTGAGATTCACGCCCATCCGGCCACTGGCCCCCGCCCTCGGCAGATGGGGCCGGCCGCCCGCGCGGAGCAATCCGCGGCGGGGTCGTGTCCGGTTGCCTTTCCACTCGCCGCGGGGTGGGGCCGTTCCGGTGTGCGGTGGGCCGCACTTCTCCCCTAGTAGGACGTCGCGACCCGCTGGGTGCCGGCCTACGGCCCGGGTGCGCAGCCTGTCCTTCCGCGGGCCTCGGTTCGCGTCTGTTGGGCAGAGCCCCGGTGTCCTGGCTGGCTGCTCGGCGGTATATCTGGAGGAGTCGATTCGCCCCTTTGGGCGCTCGGGCTCCCGGCAAGCGCGCGCGGTTCTTCCCGGATGACGGACCTACCTGGCCCGGCCCCGGACCCGCGCCGCTGTTGGCTCGGGATGCTCTCGGGCGGAATAATCGCTCCCGTCAGCGGCGCTTCAGCTTTGGACAATTTCACGACCCGTCTTGAAACACGGACCAAGGAGTCTAACATGTGCGCGAGTCATTGGGCTGTACGAAACCTAAAGGCGTAATGAAAGTGAAGGTCTCGCCTTGCACGGGCCGAGGGAGGATGGGGCTTCCCCGCCCTTCACGGGGCGGCGGCCTCCGCACTCCCGGGGCGTCTCGTCCTCATTGCGAGGTGAGGCGCACCTAGAGCGTACACGTTGGGACCCGAAAGATGGTGAACTATGCCTGGCCAGGACGAAGTCAGGGGAAACCCTGATGGAGGTCCGTAGCGATTCTGACGTGCAAATCGATCGTCGGAGCTGGGTATAGGGGCGAAAGACTAATCGAACCATCTAGTAGCTGGTTCCCTCCGAAGTTTCCCTCAGGATAGCTGGTGCTCGTACGAGTCTCATCCGGTAAAGCGAATGATTAGAGGCCTTGGGGCCGAAACGACCTCAACCTATTCTCAAACTTTAAATGGGTGAGATCTCCGGCTTGCTTGATATGCTGAAGCCGCGAGCAAACGACTCGGATCGGAGTGCCAAGTGGGCCACTTTTGGTAAGCAGAACTGGCGCTGTGGGATGAACCAAACGCCGAGTTAAGGCGCCCGAATCGACGCTCATGGGAAACCATGAAAGGCGTTGGTTGCTTAAGACAGCAGGACGGTGGCCATGGAAGTCGGAATCCGCTAAGGAGTGTGTAACAACTCACCTGCCGAAGCAACTAGCCCTGAAAATGGATGGCGCTGAAGCGTCGTGCCTATACTCGGCCGTCAGTCTGGCAGTCATGGCCGGTCCTCGCGGCCGGCCGCGAAGCCCTGACGAGTAGGAGGGTCGCGGCGGTGGGCGCAGAAGGGTCTGGGCGTGAGCCTGCCTGGAGCCGCCGTCGGTGCAGATCTTGGTGGTAGTAGCAAATACTCCAGCGAGGCCCTGGAGGGCTGACGCGGAGAAGGGTTTCGTGTGAACAGCCGTTGCACACGAGTCAGTCGATCCTAAGCCCTAGGAGAAATCCGATGTTGATGGGGGCCGTCATAGCATGATGCACTTTGTGCTGGCCCCCGTTGGGCGAAAGGGAATCCGGTTCCTATTCCGGAACCCGGCAGCGGAACCGATATAAGTCGGGCCCCTCTTTTAGAGATGCTCGTCGGGGTAACCCAAAAGGACCCGGAGACGCCGTCGGGAGATCGGGGAAGAGTTTTCTTTTCTGCATGAGCGTTCGAGTTCCCTGGAATCCTCTAGCAGGGAGATAGGGTTTGGAACGCGAAGAGCACCGCAGTTGCGGCGGTGTCCCGATCTTCCCCTCGGACCTTGAAAATCCGGGAGAGGGCCACGTGGAGGTGTCGCGCCGGTTTGTACCCATATCCGCAGCAGGTCTCCAAGGTGAAGAGCCTCTAGTCGATAGAATAATGTAGGTAAGGGAAGTCGGCAAATTGGATCCGTAACTTCGGGATAAGGATTGGCTCTGAGGATCGGGGCGTGTCGGGCTTGGTCGGGAAGTGGGTCAGCGCTAACGTGCCGGGCCTGGGCGAGGTGAGTGCCGTAGGGGTGCCGGTAAGTGCGGGCGTTTAGCGCGGGCGTGGTCTGCTCTCGCCGTTGGTTGGCCTCGTGCTGGCCGGCGGTGCAGGATGCGCGCGCCTGCGCGGCGTTCGCGCCCCGGTGCTTCAACCTGCGTGCAGGATCCGAGCTCGGTCCCGTGCCTTGGCCTCCCACGGATCTTCCTTGCTGCGAGGCCGCGTCCGCCTTAGCGTGCTCCTCCGGGGGCGCGCGGGTGCGCGGATTCTCTTCGGCCGCCATTCAACGATCAACTCAGAACTGGCACGGACTGGGGGAATCCGACTGTCTAATTAAAACAAAGCATTGCGATGGCCCTAGCGGGTGTTGACGCAATGTGATTTCTGCCCAGTGCTCTGAATGTCAACGTGAAGAAATTCAAGCAAGCGCGGGTAAACGGCGTGAGTTAACTATGACTTCTCTTAATATAGCCAAATGCCTCGTCATCTAATTAGTGACGCGCATGAATGGATTAACGAGATTCCCGCTGTCCCTCCGCGCGAGCGCACGCGCGCGTTTCGGCTCCCGCGTCTTCGTCGCGTTCATCCCGGAAAAGTGTCTTGATTCCGTGGAAAATCGGCACAGTGCTTTCGGGTATCATTCTACAACGCGTGTAAAAATTTCAAGGCCGTACGTTTCATACTTTCCGATTTATGGCAAGTTTAGTGAAAAGTGTCTTGTGCCGCGTGTGAATCGGGTTACCGCCGAGGTGGCCACTGCGCGCGCACTACTGGCCACGCGCTTTCGCCTCACACACTTTCGCGGATAGTGTGAAAATTTACGCTCCGATATCGGTGAAACTGTGAGCAAATCTGCGCCGATACATATCACGTCTCGTGCTCAAATTTTATCGTTCTACGTAAAATACTTCCCGTAATATTACCAGTTGTGTGAAATACGCGATGCTGTTCTGTGCGAGTGTTTTTTGTGCGTTTTCCCACGATATTTTCAGTGCGTAAGAGTGCTCCGATACCGATGAGAATTTGATCGTAGTTCTACAACAGTGCCACGATTATTCTACAGGAAGCAGATCTGCATTATATCACTGGTGATCAAGTTATAAGTACTTGTCTCCGGCCTACAAGTGCGGCAGCAATCTACACATCTTCCTCCAAATACAAGTGATTATAGTGCTTCATCTTAAATCAAAATACGCCATTGGAGTTGTGGAAAGTTCCTGAGATGCTGTGGAAGACATCATCACAGTAAGTGCAGCGGCATTTGCATAATAACGGGGTCCTTGACATTGTTTGAAAGCTGCCTGTCGGCGCCGCCTTACCGGCGAACCAGAGAGCAGAGGTGGAATACAGACCCACTTGTTGAGAGCACATGCGCTAGCAACCCGCTGAAGTAACTAAAATCCCAGACAGACAGTGTGAAAGAGCAGTCTTTCCTCAACCTATATGTATGCGCAAAATAATTTTAAGTCTTTTAGTTTAGGAAATCAAATAGCTTCTGCTGCAAAGTGCGCTGACTGGCACAAATAGGCGACGGCAAGCGCGTCTAAACTCAGTGACAATTTATCGGCTAACTGTTACACAAGTGAAAATCCCAGATAGACAGAGTGAAACAGCATTCATTCCTCAATCACTATGTATACGTAGAATAGTTGTAAGGTCTCTAGATTTTAAAATTTAATTAAATAGTTTCTGTGCAGAATAGGGCAGAGGGCAGGCGCGAGTTCAGCTTAGTCCCTTACGACAAATTAAGGTCAATGTAATTCTAATACAGTGGTAGGGTACACTCCTCTTGATCACCCCCAGCGTTTTTTTTTTCCGTGCATGCGACCGCGGCACGTCGATGTTATTCTAGGTCATTATTTCTCTTGGAGGTGTTATTATATGTACAATGTAACATAATCCAGTGATATTGTTGATATTAATTGATAATGTTCAGTGTTTAAAATAATTTTTAGACACAGACAATCTGAATCAAAATTGTTCTTGTTGTGGCCCGCGCTGTCCGAACATGCGATGTGCCAGGCGCGAAGCTAGTTTGAGCCCCTTGGCCACCCCCTGTGTTTACTGTCAAAAAGTAAATTGATGTTGTCGTGACGTGCGCTCTCCACCCATGTGATTGCGGCACTTATTTCTAAGGAATGTGACAAGATAAGGACAATGCAATCTAATACAGTGGTAGTGCACACATTCTTTAGTCATGCTCAGTGACTGAAAAATAATTTTAAATTGATAGTGTGAATAATGAAACCTTGTTATTCGCTACTGGCGCTGTCCGTAAATACGATTACAGTCGATGGGAGGCTACTATAGGCTCTACGCCTTCCAAATCTGAGAAGATATGAATAATATAACCTAACAAAGTGTTGGCGTAAACCTCCCTCAGCCGCGAACAGTGATTAAAATAATTTTTCAGTCTCATAGTGTCAATAGTTAAATTGTATTTGCTGTGGGGTGCGCGATCCGCAAATGCGGGTGGAGCTGGTGCGAAGTTAATTTACTGCCGTCCTTCTGCAAATTCTGGAAAGATATGGACAATTTAAACTAATACAGTGTTAATGTACACCATACTCCGCCACGAGTGTGAATTTCCGATTTGCTGGACCTGTGTTTTTGAAGCCGCGGCAGCGAGCGGACCCTACAGAGCGCAACAGACTGCCCCCGCCCACCACCCCGCGAGAGCGACCGCATTCCAGCGCCCGGCCGGCTCGGTCGCTGCAGGCAGGCAGCCGACGCGCTTGTCCCCAGCCCGCCCAGGTAGGCTCGTCCCCAGGCGGCCGGTGAGGACCAGAAACCAGCTCTGCAGCAGCACTACGCGCTGTGCTAAGCCACTCGCGACTAACGAACCGGCGGAGTGTTTCACGCGCAACTGTACAATAGCGGATTCTACAAGGACACACTTAATAACTCGAGAAAAGGCCACATGAAACACACAAGGTAACACCCAAAAACAAAACAAGAATGGGAACAAACAAAGAAATGTCGCCTACAATAACAGAGCCCAACAGAAACTCGCTGGCCCCCATGGAGAACGATACCTCCAAATCCCAGGAAGATCTGGAAAACATGGCAGCTATGAGGGAAGAAATAGTGGCGTTCCTTTTCAATGAAACAAACAAGATAAACAATGTCCAGAAAAAGTTTATTTTGGGAAAATTATCAGCATATGAGCAAATTGTGCGGAGATACGAAATGGAAATCTTGGAACTGAAAACGGAACTCAGGTGCACTAAAGCTGCCCAAGCTGCAAAAATACCAGTACAGGAAACATATGCTTCCAAGGCATCCACCAAAGTGATACCCACCAACAAAATTCAAGGCCCAAAACCTGAGCCCAAATTACTGGTTGTAAAGCCAGCAGAAGGAGCACAACAAGCAGCAAAAGATCTCGAGGAAACAGTAAAAAAAGTCATCTCGACATCGCTGAAAGATGTGAGGGTCACGAAATTTAAGACTACAAGGGACAAAAACGTAATACTAGAATTCCCAGACACCGAAGAAGCTAATAGACTGAAGGAGTGTGAAGAGCTTAGTCGTTCTGGGCTTACCATACAGGACCCCAAGAAAAGGAATCCCAGGGTAATTCTCTTTGATGTTCCAAGAGAAATGCAAGAAGAACAGCTGAAAACTGAGCTGTATGAAAGGAATCTGTCGAGAACAGGCCTCACACTTGAAGAGGTTGTGAGTGGAACACAGATCGCCTTCAAAACTGGACAAAAGAATCGAGAAGTGGTGAACCTAGTGCTGGAGGTGGCACCAAAAATATGGAACAGGCTGACTGACCAAGGACGAGTGTATGTCCACTGTACATCACACAGGGTGCAAAATTACACAAATATTAGCAGGTGCTATAAATGCCAGGGCTTTGGCCACACATCAACAAGATGCACAAGCGCTGAAACAATATGTGGACACTGTGCAGCACCTGGACACTCCTTCAAAGAATGCAGGCTTAAAGAACAACCACCACATTGCGCGAACTGCAAACGCAGGAAGAAAGACTGCAAACACTCAGTTCTGGACCAAAACTGCCCTGAATACAAAAGAGCAAAAGAAGCAATACAACGAATGACCGACTATGGGAAGTAAGAACAACGATGTGCCACCCTCAGACCATAGATCCTCAATGGACTTACAACTTCGCCCCTTAAAAATCCTTCAAATAAATGGACAAAGATCTAAAACAGTACCTGACCAACTAGTCATGAAAATGGAGGAAGAGGAGTTAGATGTACTATTGGTACAGGAACCGTACACACTAGACAACAAAATCAAAGGCTATCCACTGGGTTATCGAATGGTTTACAGCTCCAAACATGGAACACC
The DNA here is from genome assembly GCF_023897955.1 of Schistocerca gregaria. Lineage (NCBI taxonomy): Eukaryota > Metazoa > Arthropoda > Insecta > Orthoptera > Acrididae > Schistocerca > Schistocerca gregaria. The sequence continues at coordinate 164,475 of NW_026061703.1, forward strand.
AAAGGCAGCTATAATCATTCGTACTAAGAGCTTAAATGTACTTCAGCTAAACACGTTCACTGATACACATACATGTGTGGCAAGCATAAGTGGAGCCTTTGGAGAGCTGTACCTGGTGTGTGTGTACTGTCAGTATGGTGAACCTATTGACCGCTTCCTGAATAAACTTGAGGACATACTGCACAACTTAGCTGGAAAACCAGTAATTATAGGCCTAGATGCAAATGCGACATCTCCATTATGGTATGGTGATATGGCAGATGGGGATGGTAGGAAGATGGAAGACTTCATCTACCAGCATGGTCTTGTACTACTGAATGAGGAATCTCCATTAACAACTTTCAGTGGACCAAATGGAGAGAGTAACATAGACCTCACTATTTGTACAACGATTCTGGCTAGAACAATGACAAAATGGGAGGTACATGGGGGATGGACAACCAGCGATCACAGGGCCATAACATATGAAATTGCCCCACAATGTAGAAACAGAACAGCTAAAATGCAAGAAAAATACAACACACAATTTGCAAAATGGGCAATTTTTGATCGGTGCTTTGCAAAGGAAATAGAAAACCTGGAGAATATACAAGCAATGGACGTTAATGAGAAAGTCCGATGCCTTGAAGGGGCAGTACAAGCTAGCTGCAAAGAATCAATGAGGAAAAGAACCTGGCTACAGCACCCTATACCATGGTGGAACGAGACACTTAGACTACAGCGACAAAATACAGTGACAGCACGACGAACATTGCAAAATGCCCGCAGAAATGGAACTCCAGAAGAAATCGAAGCCGCTAAACAAGAGTACAACAGAAGACGCAACGATTACACAAAACAGATCACCATTGCTAAAGAGGATGCATGGAAGAAATGGGTATCTGACTGTGACAACAACAATCCCTGGGCAGCAACTCAAAAAATACTCCGACCAAAAACAGGTACAGAAAACGTCCTCAGCAACATAAAACTTCCAAACTAGACCCAAACAATGACGTGGAAGGACACAATACAGTATCTCCTGTGCTCTCTTCTGCCTGATGACAAACCAGAGGAGGATACAGATCATCAGGAAGAAGTTAAGGCGGGAAACACTAGGTACAACAATATAAAAAACGCACCAGAGTTTTCGAGAGAGGAAGTGGACACTGCCATCAAAGCATGTAAACCGAAGAAAGCTACAGGCCCTGATGGTATTGATGACCTAATAATCAAAAGAATATGGCGTACACATCCATCTCTCCTAATGGATATTTTCAACTCTTGCCTTCATGAACATACTGTACCTGAGTCATGGAAGGAAGGACTTGTGTGCATATTGCTCAAGTCCCATGAAAAGCCTAGAGATGAACCAAAATCATATCGTCCCATATGTCTTCTATCTATACTAGCGAAAGTACTTGAAAGACTAATGGTATGGCGCCTGGAGGAACAATACGAAGCCTCAGGTCTTAAAGCCCCAAACCAGTTCGGATTCAGGAAAGGTGCATCCACAGAGATGGCTATTAGGCAAGTGCTACACAATACTGTGTGTGAGGAGAAGTATGTCATGGCCATCTTTGTGGATATTGCTGGGGCGTTTGACAATTTATGGTGGCCAAGTGTCATGAGGAGGCTACGAGAAATAGGCTGCCCACTAAACATATACAGAATAATGGAAAACTATTTCACAAATAGGAAGGCCATAGTTCAAACAAGTGCTGGCACTATTGAAAAATTAGTCACAAAAGGGTGTCCACAAGGCTCCATCTGTGGTCCCTTTCTTTGGAATCTAGTTTTTGATGAAATAGTAGCGGAAAAAGAAGGGAACCAATGGAGCAAAGTAGCGTATGCAGATGACCTGGCCATTATCACTCGAGGCAACAGCCGCAAGCAACTTGAGGACCAGGCAACACTAGCCTTGAGAGAGATTGGGAACTGGGCCAAGACAAATAAACTGCAAATCTCCAAACCAAAGACTGTAGCAATGACATTAAAAGGACACTTTGATAGGGAGAGGCCACCACAAATAAAATTTGAAGGGCAGAACATTAAGTTTGTGACAGAATTCACATACCTGGGCGTTACACTTGATGAGAAGCTGTCGTTCACTCCACATGTGAAGAGAATCCAACAGAAGCTGGGTGCAATATCAGGTGCATTAATACGGGTCACCAGATCAGAGTGGGGTTTAAAACGACGATCATTGAAACTAATCTACAGTGGTCTCTGTTTGTCAATTTGTAAATATGGTGCTGCAGCTTGGGGGGAAAGAGCGAAGACTAAGTATATCCAAAGGATACTCTACTCAATCCAGAGACCATTCCTATTACAGATGACAAAAGCCTGCAGGACAATATCAAATGAAGCCCTACAGGTACTCTCTGGATGCTTCCCACTGGACCTTGAGGTAATAAGGGCAGCCCTATTGTACCACACCAAACATGGTATGGTTGGAAGTGTTGCAGGGTTTCCAGTACCCGGGCCGCAAACACCTCAAACAAGACCAGCAAAGACAATTGATTACATGCTGCAACAGGAATGGCAAGCAAGGTGGGAAGGCTCAGAGAAGGGGAGGGTCTTATATGAATGGACTCCAAATGTCTCACACTGGCGGACAGGCTGGCGAAAAACGGTGACACCATCATACTCACTCACCTGCCTGCTCACTGGACATGGCCTACGGAAGAAGCTGCATCAACTCACAATTGAAGCAGACCCAATGTGCACATGTGGAGAAGAGGAGGACACCGACCACATCCTCTATGTATGCACAAACTTCCAAGAACAGAGGCACAGACTCATAACAGCAGTGGGTGAAACAACCTTCCAGTCAAAACATCTGCTACTGGAAACCAGTGAAACATACACTGCAATAAAACTGTTTGCCGAGGAAGCCTTTGAAGTCAGGGAAGTAACTAGAATATTAAATGAAATAGAGTAGGTAAGACAAATGAATGGACTCCAGTGACTTTGCCTGGTTATCAATTACCAAGTTTAAAATAAATATAAGTTATAAATAAGTAGGTATACTATAGAAATAAGAAAGTGACCAACCCTGAACCTGACACAATATGACAAACAATTAGCACCCCAGTGGCCTCCCCTGGCAACAAATTATGCAGCAAGGACAGAGGAACTAGTAACTAATTGGCATAGAGAAGTAAATTAAAGTGATCAGTAAGTGGCAAGGACAGAGGAACTAGTAATTATTTAGTATAGTGTAGTAAAGTAAAATGATCACTAAGAAAACCTGTGTAAATTTAATTGTATAGTATAGTATCACAAAAGTGAATTATCATATGAAGATACACATGCATGTTATAGTGAATAAGAGCTAAATTTATCCCACATCCAGCCTTTCCAGTCCTCAACAGCATGTTGGCCTGGACAGGCTGGAGGACAAACCTCCCATGCGAATGGCATGAAGATTGTGGATGCTATATCTCTGGCACAAGGGTCGATGCCAGGGATGGCGGCACCGCCTCCACGCGGTTCCCCGTGGGCACCCAATGGGTGGCTAAAGGTGCTCCTCCACGGAGGGTCCATTCCCCCACAATGGGGGTAGTTTTTCCAAGACAGTTCCCTTGCAGAAAGTAGCTAGGTTGTGGACCATGGAGAGAATTAGAAGGGAGTATGAGCGAGAGCTCCGGTATCCCTAATGACAATTCCTCTCTGGTGTGGGGTAACACCCTAACCAGCGAACCCATGTACAGTACTGTCCCTATCGCCTGTTGAGCTGTCCCTGTCCTCGCGTGCGGTCGAGCGTCGCGTGCGCTCCCGTTCTTTCGTCGGTTTGGGTGGGTAAAACGTGTGCGATCGATCTGAAATTTGGCATAGAGCTTCGTGTTGTGCCACTACATCACGTGTAAAAAAATATTCGGTGTCGCTTCACGCGTTTGTGAATTACTGTGACATTTGCAAAATTTTAAATTTTCGTGTGTTTCGTCGTATCCATGGAGCTTGTGGTGTTTGTGATGTCCTTCGCCGACGCAGACGTCACCGCACGACGTCGCTGATGGATCACCTTTGTCGTCAAACAGGTATTTCTAGACAGTTTTTTTAAAAAAATCGATGTTTTTCTAATCTTTTTATGCACGTCAATCTCGTGAATCATTGCCACCTGTGTTTTACTGAAGGGGCGCAGTAACCGTATTTCGATTGATAATGCACGGTAAAGTGGTCGACTGTGCCTAGAAACTGGTTTTTTTTGGTGGTCGTGTGGTACCTTTGTCTGTCACACGCCTTCGCGTGCTCCGCGTGTATTGAGAAATCCGTTGCCATCCGTCCACTGCCAGTATTTACCTAGGTTCCAAGCACACAGCTGTATTCGTGAGGTCTTCCTCTATCGGATAGCGCCTAAAAAAGTGTCTCTCCCTTTGTTAGTTTAAAAGTTAGAGGCAATCGTAGCGTAGAAAGCGTGGTAACCACGTGGCGACCGGAAGTTGCCTATAATATCGTAAAACCGGCCGTGGGAGAAAATCTAAGACCTCCCACACGCAGATGTTCTCATGCTCTGTCAGACGATGTTAATCAATTAGGGTGTTTCATTCATAATATAGGTGTTATATCAGTTTTCCCTACGGCCGCGCGCACGCATCGCCGATCAGCCGCGCTCGCCGCGCCGCGTCTGGCCAGCAGTGTCAATAGAGCTAGCGCCTTCTCGTGTAGGGAACTGAGCATCAGAGGCGTATAGCCAGCTTAATCCCTTCCCAAATGGAGTACTTAACTACACACTCTCCTTTCACGGATTAAGAAATAAACTCATTTTTCCGTCACTATCCGCAGTCCCTTGCGCGTCTCAGATAATCGTCACCTACCATTGAAATGCTAAGGCTTAGGTAAGTTCCAAGCACGCTGTTTTCATGTCCCACTGCTACCCTTTCGACACCCAACGAGAAAAGGCTAGGTCTCCTTTTATCCTTCAGGGACCGCAGCCACTTTTGTCCATTTTTTTTTTTTTTTTTTTTTTTTTGCTCATGCTAGTACGTTAGATACTGCTCGTGAAATATATATTTGTGCTTCTTTTCTGGATGTGATCACTGTATTCTTGTAGGTTGTATCTTCATTGTAGATAGTTATTGGTTAGGTTAGGAACAACACTTGCAGAAGTAAAGTCGTGTGAGCCGCACAGTCTGCAAGAGCGAGCAATATCTAGGTGAGACAGTGAAGAGCTCCAAGCGGTCACCCAAGCCTTTAAAATTTCTGTGGTGGCTTATACTCGTATGTTAATACATTTATTATATATGTGTTAGGTTAGTAAACTTAGTTCCAAAGAGGTAGTTTGTGTGTGTTGCGTGTCTGGCGGACGCGCGTAACCTTCCAAGGACAGAAAACAACTAGGTTATATGTTTCTCTTTCAAAGTGTTCCCTTACTTGTCTGTTAGGGTAGCAATTATCTCCGAATAAGTAAGGACACGTGTGTCACGTAGTGTGCGAACAAGGGCAAACTTGGGTGAGGAAAAGGAGAGCTACAAGCAGCTCACAACAGTCTGTCTTCATATTATCCTTGTAGGCTACTGTCTTCCTTTTAACATCATGTCCATATGTTCATTATTAGTGTATTATTAGTGTGTTCATTATTCGTGTGTTAGGTTAGGAAAACTTGTAGCTAGGTGCATATATTATAGTGTGCTCATTATTCGCGTGTTAGGTTAGGAAAACTTGCAGCAAGTTGCATATATTATCCTGCTAGGTTATACGTCTCTCTCTCAAAGTATGCCCTTACTCCATTACTTGTTTGTTAGGTTAGGAATTACCTTTGTATAAGTTAAGACATGTGTGTCACGTAGCTTGCGAGGAGGTGCAAACTTGGGTGAGGTAAAGGAGAGTTACAAGCAGTTCTCCTAGTTCACAGTCCGTTTTCATATTATTCTTGTAGGCTATTGTCATCCTTTAACATCATGTCCATATGTTCATTATTAGTGTACTATTAGAGTGTTCATTATCAGTGTGTTAGGTTAGGAAAATGGGGCCTACTAAGGACACTGTAGGGGCTGCAAGTCAACTTGGACGAAACTCGGTTCTTCCTGGTGACAAGGACAACCCAGCGTCATGCACTGACCTTCAGACAATGGAAAACATAAGAGAGGAGATGGAAGCCTTCTTGTTTAATGAAGTGAATAAAATAAACAATGCCCAGAAGAAGTTTATCCTAGGAAAACTCACAATGTATGAACAGATTCTGAAGAAGTATGAGATGGAGGTTCTTGCACTTAAAACAGAGTTGCGATGTGTGAAGGCCCCCCAAACAGGAACACCGTCACTGGTTGAAAGCTATGCCAACAAGGCGGCTGCAAAACCCTCAGCACCCAAACAGCAGCTGATAAAACCGCAACAGCCTAAAATCCTAATGATAAAACCGGCAGAAGGAATCCAGAAAACTGAGAAGGAACTTGAAGAAGCGGTAAAGAACCTTGTTGCAACATCACTGAAAGACGTGCGTATTTCCAAATGCAGGTCAATAAAGGACAAAGGTATTGTTCTTGAAGTCCCTGACGACCAGGATGTCGAGAAAATAAGGAAGTGCGAAGACATTACACAATCAGGCATCACCGTCTCCGATCAAAAAAAAGATACCCAAAGATTATTATCTTTGATGTAAACAGAAATACAAGTGAAGATGAACTCAAAATGGAACTGTTTGAGAGAAATCTCTCCAGGATGAATGTGACACAGGAAGAAGTTATGGATGGCGTAAGAGTGCTGTTCAAGACAGGCCCAAAAAACCGTGAGGAAGCAAACATGGTGCTGGAAGTCTCACCAAAACTCTGGAGCAAAATAGTACAATATGGTAGGGTCTACATAAACTGCAATTCGCACAGGGTACAAAACTACAGCAATATAAGCAGGTGCTACAAGTGCCAAGGTCATGGCCACACAGCAGCAAAGTGCAAGAATGCAGAAACGATTTGTGGCCACTGTGCAGCACCTGGACATACTTTCAAGGAGTGCTCAAAGAAGGACCAACCAGCCCAATGTGCAAACTGCAAGCGGGCTAAGAAGGCACACACCCACGCAGTGACAGAGACATCTTGCCCTGAATACAGTAGAATAAAGGCCATAATACATAGCACAATTGACTATGGCATGTAATAACAGTGTAGCAGTACAACCTGGAAGAAGACCATGGACAGATACACAAGAAAATGCGATAAGGATCCTTCAAATAAATGGGCAAAGAGCAAAAATCGTCCCAGATCAATTGACACAGCGAATCAGCGAAGAAAATATAGATGTGTTATTGATCCAGGAACCCTACTGCGTAAAAAAACAAAGTATTTGGGTACCCATCAAACTTCCAGCTGATCTACACCCCCAAAGGCGAAGCACCCAAGGCAGCAATAGCGGTTAAGACACAAACAGTAACAGCTCTGCAGTTGACAAGCTTCTGCAACATGCACGTAGCTGCTGCCAACATAAATGGAGCCTTTGGTGAGATTTACATTGCCAGCATATATTGCCAATATGGATCACCCATAGACCATTTTCTCCATCAACTGGAGATTATCCTTGACAAACTCCAAGGGAAACCAGTTATCATAGGGATGGACACGAATGCGAACTCACCAGTCTGGCACAGCTCAACAATGGATGCAGCAGGCAGAACGCTTGAAGACTTCATTTCACAACACGGGCTCATAATAATGAATGAAAGGTCAGAGCTAACCACTTTCTCTGGCCCAAATGGGGAGAGCAATATTGACATCACACTCTGCACACCTTCAGCTGCCAAAGCGGTGTGCAAGTGGATGGTTCAAGAAGAGTGGACGTCAAGTGACCACAGGGCTATAACATACGAGTTCGTGGCACCTAAAAGAGCAAGAGCTACCGCGGAACTTGTCACCCACAACACAAACTTCGCAAAGTGGCCCACTTTTGACCGGCACCTTATCAGGTCCACAGCGCACTGGCAACGGAGCCAAAATGTAGGAGTTAATGAAATGGTCACAAGGCTACAGGCAGCAATCCACGAGAGCTGTAGCCGATCAATGAGAAAGAGAACACAGGTGCAGAATCCAGTGCCATGGTGGAATGCAACACTTGC
>NW_026061703.1:177500-187500 GCF_023897955.1 Schistocerca gregaria
ACCGTACGTGCCCCGCCGAAATCGCAACTCCGGCGGATGAACGGCGGACTTTTCTCGCAGTCGTAAGTTGCAATCCACCCCTATATCTTGCGTCTCATGAAGAGTTATATCAAGTATGCCAAATTCCCGCTGTCCCTATACATGCAGTAAGTTCGTCATGGGCGCTGGCCGGCAGGCCGCGAGACCTGACGCCCGGCGGCAAAGAGTGCTCCTCTGAGGATATAGATGTTCCGTTCCGCCGCACAATGGTGACGGTGACCGCTGCCTGCGGTGGCAACGCTGGGCAGAGTCGATACTCGCCGTGTGGTGGAAGGTAAACATTATGCGGTACATCAGTACTTTCCTAATAGTTCGGTCGTCTCACGGCACTGCTTAGTAAATGATGCAAGGCCACATATAGATGATTTATGCGAATGTCCCTATACGTGCTGTAAGACTGGGCACACAACGTGAATCGCACGTCAGCCAGACACTCGAACATGCACCACTCTCGGCCTGCAACGGAGACACACAATACGTAAACATCTGGAATGCGACAATGTCGAGTGCATCCTCTCTGCGACATTGCACCGTCGACACTATGATAACCAGAGCAGTAGGTCCACCTATAAAAGCACAATACCCCACTCCTCCGACAACTACCATTGCTCAGATAAACCAACACACATCCTACACAGAGGGGCACCAAATATCACCCCCCGCCCTCGTGTTATACCACATGAAAAATTGCAGAAGTGAGAGACACAGACCCGCCAGCCTCTTGCTACAAGCATCGAACCGACGTGACGTATCTGACGGTGACTCAGGCATCCGCGTACTGCCACCACTATCCACCCCCCCCCCCTCTCTCTGCCCCCTTCCCACACAATACCAAATTTAACCAACTTTATCGCTTAACCTAACTGTGGCTGTACCAGATTATCGCTTAACCTAACTGTGGCTGTACCAGATTATCGCTTAACCTAACTGTGGCTGTACCAGATTATCGCTTAACCTAACTGTGGCTGTACCAGATTATCGCTTAACCTAACTGTGGCTGTACCAGATTATCGCTTAACCTAACTGTGGCTGTACCAGATTATCGCTTAACCTAACTGTGGCTGTACCAGATTATCGCTTAACCTAACTGTGGCTGTACCAGATTATCGCTTAACCTAACTGTGGCTGTACCAGATTATCGCTTAACCTAACTGTGGCTGTACCAGATTATCGCTTAACCTAACTCAATTTGTCCCTTAACCTAACTCAATTTGTCCCTTAACCTAACTCAATTTGTCCCTTAACCTAACTCAGTTTGTCCCTTAACCTAACTCAGTTTGTCCCTTAACCTAACTCAGTTTGTCCCTTAACCTAACTCAGTTTGTCCCTTAACCTAACTCAGTTTGTCCCTTAACCTAACTCAATTTGTCCCTTAACCTAACTCAAGTTGTCCCTTAACCTAACTCAATTTGTCCCTTAACCTAACCCACGTTGTCCCTTAACCTAACTCAGGTTGTCCCTTAACCTAACTCAAGTTGTCCCTTAACCTAACTCAAGTTGTCCCTTAACCTAACTCAAGTTGTCCCTTAACCTAACTCAAGTTGTCCCTTAACCTAACTCAAGTTGTCCCTTAACCTAACCCACGTTGTCCCTTAACCTAACCCACGTTGTCCCTTAACCTAACCCACGTTGTCCCTTAACCTAACCCACGTTGTCCCTTAACCTAACCCACGTTGTCCCTTAACCTAACCCACGTTGTCCCTTAACCTAACCCACGTTGTCCCTTAACCTAACCCACGTTGTCCCTTAACCTAACCCACGTTGTCCCTTAACCTAACCCACGTTGTCCCTTAACCTAACCCACGTTGTCCCTTAACCTAACCCACATTGTCCCTTAACCTAACCCACGTTGTCCCTTAACCTAACCCACGTTGTCCCTTAACCTAACCCACGTTGTCCCTTTGCCTAACATAGTTCACTGCTCGGAATCTCTGGTGTCGTTGTTATCCTCATGTAGATGTCTTGCGAGTGTTGCTTACTTTCCACATATTCCCGCTATCCACTGTCAATTGTACTGCAATAGGACTATATCGCCCCCCCCTCTGTCCCCCTCTTTGTGTCTCTGTCCTCTCAAGCTGGTCGGTCTGGCGTTTGAGTGTTAAATGAGCCTCGCAGCTGTTCAGTTGCGTTCAGATGTCGACGCCCTCAGTGTACGTCGTGGTATGGTCTGTGTCCATTGTCCGCTGATGTCGTACGCGTAACCCACACGCTGTACCGATCATCGGTCGTTACGTACAGAGTGAAGTAGTGTGATACGTGTGACCGTACGCTGGCTGTGCCCAACGGTGTCGAATCTCAATTTCCATATGTTGTGCTCGATGCTACTTGTCTCGTCTCCCAATAACAGCTAGGTTGCACTGTGGTACGCCGTAGAGGCGTGTGGGAGGAACGTACGAACGCATTGTATGTCACCCTGGGTCGCTGGGTGTGGTGGTGCGGTGAGTCAGGTCAGGTCAGGTCAGCGTGAGCCGTCTGATGTAGTGACGCGTGTATTCCGACTTTGTCGTATTGCCTCACACAAAGTGCTACCCTGGTGGACCGCGTTCCATATCTGGGACATGCCGCAGATGCCGGTTGACAGTGGATCGCGGAAGGGACATCGCATACGTGCGCGGGCCACCTTCCACGTGTTCTCTTCTGCACATGTCGCAGTGTGTATGTGGTCTGATGTAGCGTGTCGTGACACATGACATCCTGGCATGCAAGAATTGTTGAATTCGCAAATGTAGGTGGACATCTACGTTTACTGCCCAAGATACGCAAATGAACTGGAAATCCTTTGTTGAGCGGTTGTTCACGCTGGAGGTGAATCTGTGATGGCGACGATCGGTACAGCTATTAACCGGTTGTTTCAGCGGTACCCGCCACATCCACACACGTGACTAGGCCCATGTGGGTATGAAGCGATACGCGGCGGTGGCTTGGTGGGACTGTTCCTGGCCGGTGAAGGGGGGCCGCCCGGCGTGTTGGCCGCGCGCTGCGTGGGCGCACGCGCAACAGCCGGCTGGTGGGGGGCGCCGAGTGGCAGGAGCGCCAGCAGACGGGCCCGGCAGGCGGCGCAGCTACGCTGCGGCGCACCCTGCACGCGGCGCCTGGCGGCCAAAGTTGGTTCAGCCGAGCCCGGTGCGAAGCGCGGTGGACATCTGCAGTGTGCTGGTCTGATTGAGGACTGTGTGCGTTGAGGATGCGCCGCCGCCTGGCACTCGGCGCCGCGACGCCGTCTGCTGCTTGGTCGCCCCAGCGGTTCTCGCAGGTGGTTTGTATCGCAGTTGTGCGGACGTGTTGGCGCGTGCGCTGTGCTGGGAGAGTTCGCTTCTGCACCCAAGTGGGGCTTTGCCCTTGTGTGGCGCTGGCGTTGGAGCTGCCGGTCACCATAGGTGGCGCGTGTTGTCTCCCGCCGGCAATGCCACGACAGCACGCTCCCGGGCCTCTGTCGGCAGCGGCAAGCTCAGTTGGGAGCAAGGGTGTTCTCACTAAAACCGTCTACTCGCCTAACTCCGGGTGATTGCGCCTCTCTCGAAACCGACCAAGTACCTAGGACGGCGCTGCGCGCCGCCGGGACCTGAGAGGGTTTCGAGGTGTATCGTGCAGGGGAGCTCGGCCTCCTCCTGTTTGCAGAATAATTGAGCGGACGCTTGCGTGTTCGCGCGGGCCCCCGGGACACACTCCCGGGCGGCCGGCTGCTCAGCTCTAGTTGACGCAGCTCCCTGGTTGATCCTGCCAGTAGTCATATGCTTGTCTCAAAGATTAAGCCATGCATGTCTCAGTACAAGCCGCATTAAGGTGAAACCGCGAATGGCTCATTAAATCAGTTATGGTTCCTTAGATCGTACCCACGTTACTTGGATAACTGTGGTAATTCTAGAGCTAATACATGCAAACAGAGTCCCGAGTCTGGCGTGAGATCGGTCGCTCGACGGCTCGTTCGGCGCGGGCCCACCCGTAGCCGGCGCGCCGTAAGGCACGGAGGCTCGCACTGGGGCGTATCGCTTCCAGACGGGCGTGCCGCGGCAGTCCTCACAGGGGAAGTGACGCGTCTCCTATAGCCTCTCCTTCCCAAGTGGCTCTTTCCGCCTTCCCGTGGTGCCAGACGTTAAGCTTGGCGTTTTGCCTTGCGACAAAAGGGAGAGCTGCGACCCAACCCGATGCGAAAGCGAAGGGTGCATGGCACAGGGGGAGCTGTGTCGAGGGACGAACATCTGTCCCTTCTGTTCGCAGGGCCCAGACCAGCAGGAGCTCTGCATGCCGGCGACTTCGTTTGTCGGCGTGGGATCGCGGCGCGAGTCGGCAAGGGTGCCTCGCCGCGCCCCTGGGTAACCGGGGCGTGTTCTGCCAAACCCAGGAGGTGGTGACATCGCCTGGGCTAGGTTAACTGGGTCCAGACCGCCGAACGTCTGGGGGACCGGCCCGCCACCTGAGTAGGAGTGGGTCCTTGGCCGAAAGGTGGAAACTCGGGCTAGTAGGCGGCGAAGGACGAGAGGTGCATCCGCCTCTCCAGAGTGCGGGGTGCAGTTGCCGAGGAGCGTCGCGTGAAATCGCCGATGATGAAGCCATCGATGGGGACCAGTGCGCTGGCGACGGCGCGCTGAACCCAGCAGTTCGAGAAGGCCCTTGACCTTGGGGCGAGGTCGGTGGGCGAGCTGCAAGAAGTCCCCCCCCATGCCAGAGTAGCCGGTCCGGGGTAAGAGACGGGCTCCCAACTTTTTTCACTCGTCTACATCATCATGGCTGAACAAGAGACGAGTGACTCGAGTGTGCATTCGAGGTGTTCGATGCCTATTGTTCCTGTCCCAGAAGAGGGCCTGGGGCAAAACGTGGAGAATGTAACTGACTGGCACAACAGAATAAATCAATTATTGGACTCTAGTATAAAGAACGGCAAAATAAGCAATACTGCTGTCCTGTCGATCAAAAAGGAGCTTGCCGCCTGGGCGATCGCTAGCGCAAAGCTCGAGGGGCGGCTTGAAGAACTAGAAAAAGAAAACGAGCGTCTACGTAAACAGCCGACAAAAACATGGGCTGGTGTAGCTGCGCAAGCGGCTCCAAAAACGCAAACCACAAAAGAGACAATCGCCAAGGTGTCGAAAAGGCCGGACACGGCGGTCTTCTTGAGACCCCTGTCCGGACATGATACTAAGAAAGTACAAGAAATATTCACCACAACGGTGAACCCTGCAAAAGAAAAAATTAAAATAAACAAAGTTAAGGCAACCAAAAATGTGGTTATTGTAAATGTTGCTACAGAAGAAGACAGGGAAAAAATACTTAATCACACGAAGCTTAATAAGGTAGTGAAATGCGAACCGCCTAAAAAGCGGAATCCGCTGGTGATATATGATGTACCTGTGGCAATAGAGGAAAATGAGATATACGAAGCCATAAAAGAACAGAACTTCGAGGAAATGAATATGGAAGCCTTCAAAAATGAGTTTAAGTTGCGCTTCAGAACGGGACCCCGCGATCGTGATGTTGTCCATCACGTCGCGGAAGTCTCGGGGAGTATGTGGCGCAAACTGACCGCTATGGGCAGAATCTATATGGGGTTTCACGCAATTAATGTGAGGGACTACCTGGTGGTTCCCAGATGTCATAACTGCGGTGATCTGGACCATGTCCACAAGCATTGCGTGAGGAAGCCGGCCTGCTCCAGGTGTGGGGCAGAAAACCATACAAGGAAAACCTGTTGTAAAACAGGGATATGTATCCCTTGTGTGAGAAGAGGAAAGAAAAGTTGCAATGCTACTGGAAGGAACTGCCCTACATACAGGATGCTCGAGCAACGGCTTATAGCAAGAATAGACTATGGCTGAGTCTGTTCCTGCATCCAGGAAGCCCAAAAGGAAGTCGCCCAGTAAGAGGTTAAGGGATGCGTTGAGAGCAAGCAGATTTAGAGAACTTCTGCGGAAGTTCAACAATGCAACTACTGGAAAAGTGCAAATGGTAGACATAGGGATTCAAACAGACCCTAGTGGGCAGAAGGACGCACCCTCTCCTCCAAGCTGGGGAAGAAGGTCGATTACAGATCATGAGCGACCAAAAGGGCATCCTGTGGTAGGGAGTTTGACTTTCCCGACAATCAAAGACAACACAGCTGATGAAGGGAAAATACAAATCAATGATGTGAGCAGTACGAGTACGTTGAAAGATCCACCCTCCTTTGGAGGCATGGGCGTGGATCCAAGGAGGATTTACCCAAATTTGGAACAGGCATTGCAGCTATCGCGCCTGGAGGAGCCGGCTGTCCTCACCACCGCTTTAAGGCATGTGGTGCGTGTTGGCCATGAATATGGTAGAGACGTCACCTTTTCGGTAATGGAGGCTGTAGATAGAATACAGCTCAAGACAATGAATCTCCCCACTGACTTTGGAGCCCTGCGTGACTTGGTGAAAAAAGTATTCGAAAGGCGAAACGAAAAATTTGATCTGGAAGAACTATATCACCAGTCTGTAATTACAAATGGAAGGCTTGCACACGACTGGAATAAGACCTGGCCAGAATCGCATATTAGAACATACTTTTCCACTGAGCCTTATAAACGTAGGGCAGATTAACTGTCATAACAGCAGACTAGTCACGCAGGAACTCCGGAAGGTGGTGGAGGAGAGGAGACTTGACATACTCTGTCTACAGGAGCCATACTCTCAAGCTGCACGGATCCCCTTTACAGCTGCCAACTGGCAAATAACTCATAGCACAGGTGAGCCAAAAGCTGCAATCATAATTATCAACAAGGCACTGAGAGTTACAGTGCTTACACAGCTTTCTGATGACCACTGCAATGTCGTGGAGTTGCAATCACCCATCGGGGTACTGTACATCATTAATATGTACTTCCAGTACGGAAGGGAGATTGACGAGTTCTTAGATAAACTAACTCAGATAACCACGGCACTGCAGGGGCGGAGAATAATAGTCACAGCAGACATAAATGCAAAGTCCCCCCTGTGGTTCAGCGGCACAAGAGATGAACGTGGAGAAAAGGCTGAAGAGACCATCATGGCCCTACAACTCATGGTCGCCAACAAGCAAGGGCACCCCCCTACCTATGCAGGTGGCGGGGGAGAAGGTACCAATATTGATATTACCTTGGTAACGCCCAACGCCGCAACCAAGGTAATTGATTGGAAAGTATGGGAACACATGACAACAAGTGACCACAATCTGATTACCTTTTCACTGGGAGACAAGGAGTGCCGCTGGGACATGGGGTGGGAGCTGCAATTCAACTACAATAAGGCCGACTGGGATCGCCTGGCGAGAGAGTGTGACATTCCGACATGGCCGGAGGGTGACGTAAACGTGGAGCTATACGTCGAAGAACTGGTGAGTGCAGTCAACAGAGCGGTGAAAGCAGCTGTACCAACCAGGAGGAGAGCCGTCGCGGCCTCCCCAACACCATGGTCGACAGAACTAGAACAGATGCGCCAGTCTGTAAGGAGGGCTAGGAGGTACTACCAGCGGTGTGCCGTCTGGAGGGAAAAACAACGATGGCTACAAATTTACAGAGAGGCGAAGGACCATTTTCAACAGGAGCTCAGGGCAGTCCGACTTGCAAGCTGGGAAAAATTTGTTTTAAATCAACTCGCCACAGACCCATGGGGTACCCCTTACAAACTAGTACGGGAGAAAATAAGATCGCCCATGGTGCTGTCCACCGTCAGGAGCGGGGACCGGATGACAGAGACCTGGCAGGAAACTGCCGAGGTCCTTCTCCGGGTCCTGCTGCCTGATGATGTGGAAGAAGAGGATACAGAAGTACAAAGGCTGATCAGGGAGGAAGACCGACAAGATTATGAAAACAACAGTATGGTCTATCCCTTCTCAGAAGAGGAGGTGGAAGCCCAGATAAAAGCCCTCAAAAAGGGGAAGGCTCCTGGACCAGACGGTATCACAACGGAAGTAGTGCAGTTCCTGGCTCCCCAGCTGGTGGCACCTCTCACCAAGTTGTACAATGAGTGCTTGAGACTCAGAAAATTCCCTAACACCTGGAAGAAGGCAAATGCTGTAATACTTAAGAAAGGCCCAGATAAGGACCCAAAAGAAGCCAAATCATACAGGCCCATCTGCCTACTAGACATACTGGGGAAACTTTTTGAGAGGTTGCTGGCAGACAGACTGGCTGCACATCGTGTGTTGTGTGGGATGTGCGACAGGCAATTCGGTTTCCGGTCGGGGAGATCAGCGTCTGACGCTATCGCCCTTGCCGCGGAGGTCTGTGGCTCAGCCCCGCACAAATACATTGTTGGCATCATGGTGGATATCAGCGGCGCCTTCGACAATCTGTGGTGGCCCTCGCTCTTCTCTCGCTTGCGAGAGAAAGAGTGTCCAGGGCCGCTATATGGTTGTTTTAGGAGCTACTGTGAGGGAAGGGAGGTCTGGCTATCGTCCCCTAGCGGGAGGGTTAGAAAGAAGATTACAAAGGGGTGTCCACAGGGCTCTGTCCTTGGGCCACTCTTTTGGGACATAACAATGGAACCACTCTTAGAAGATCTGCAGAATAGCGAGGATGTGCTAGAGGGCATAGCCTACGCAGACGACCTCCTTCTGCTGGTTGGCGGCCGCAGCCGCGAAGAACTGGAACCGAAAATTGAGAGAGCAATTTCTATCTTGACCACATGGTGTCACAGAACAAAAATGACTATATCACCCAGTAAGTCTACATATCTGTTGCTTAAGGGACAACTAGTTAGGAACCCGACGGTGAGAATAGACGGCTCGCCAGTGCTTCGGCGACGTGAGGCCCGGTACTTGGGCGTAATCGTCGATGAGAGATGGAACTATACATCGCATGTTGACACAATAACACAGAGATCCTTAGAAACACTGAATAAACTCATTGGCATAGGACACAAGCGGTTTCACTTACCACCAGACCTAATCAAACTATATCATAACAGCATACTGACCTCCATTGTGGGATACGCGTCAGGAGTCTGGGCTCACAGGCTCACGAGGGTCATGCCTGCCATGGCCGTGAGGAGAGTGCAGCGGAATATGCTCCTGCGCTCTGTAGGAGCATATAGAACAACACCAGGGGGGGGCGCTATTAGTACTCATGGGGCTGTGTCCTCTGGACATTAAAATAAGAGAACAGGCGGCATGGTACTGGGCCAAGAAAGGCAACAGGGATAAAATGATAGATATAATGGGGATCTACACGGGCTCTAAATCGGAAATTAGAAATAGGGGGGAAGAACTTTGGCAAGAGCAATGGGATGCGGACGACGCAGGTCGGAGAACACATGAACTGCTGCCAAATATTAAGGAGCGCTTACAGCTCAGATATTTCAAGCCATCAAGAGGACTTCTGCACTTCCTCACTGGACATGGACCCTATCCAGCATACTTATGCAGATTTGGGAAACGGGCTACACCAGCGTGCGACTGTGGGGCCCCACAGGGCACCCCAGACCATGTGGTGTATGAGTGCCATCTCTTTGACGAAGTAGCATCACAACTCAGACTCCAACTACCAAATCAAGACACGTACCACTTACTCAGGCGCGAGGATCACTTTCAAACTTTAAATAATCTTGCGAATGAGATCTCGGGCAAAATATTAAAGGACTTTCTTAGGAACAATCAAAATTAACCCGAAACTGACAAACACCTGACCAGACCTAAGTGCACCCGTCCCTTTCCGCCGGACGTGGAATTGGCCAGCCGTTTCACGGCTGGGATCCGCCACGCTCCTGGACCAGGAGGAGGGTGCACATTTCTACCGGATTTGACCAACACACCGAAATTGACAGTAGCGTAGGAATAGGACAAGAAGTAGGATAAGTTAGGATAATACCTTAACATAAACTGCAGCGGTTCAAACGTCTTAGGCCAGCCCGGTGCCAGGGGCATGCCCACTGGGATCAGCTCAGTGGGCCCGGCCACAAACAGTAGGTTTATACTCACGCTGGCACGTGTGTAACGTTGCAGTTAGATTAAGTAGGTTAATATTAGAAGTAG
>NW_026061703.1:192500-210000 GCF_023897955.1 Schistocerca gregaria
CTTGGTCGGGAAGTGGGTCAGCGCTAACGTGCCGGGCCTGGGCGAGGTGAGTGCCGTAGGGGTGCCGGTAAGTGCGGGCGTTTAGCGCGGGCGTGGTCTGCTCTCGCCGTTGGTTGGCCTCGTGCTGGCCGGCGGTGCAGGATGCGCGCGCCTGCGCGGCGTTCGCGCCCCGGTGCTTCAACCTGCGTGCAGGATCCGAGCTCGGTCCCGTGCCTTGGCCTCCCACGGATCTTCCTTGCTGCGAGGCCGCGTCCGCCTTAGCGTGCTCCTCCGGGGGCGCGCGGGTGCGCGGATTCTCTTCGGCCGCCATTCAACGATCAACTCAGAACTGGCACGGACTGGGGGAATCCGACTGTCTAATTAAAACAAAGCATTGCGATGGCCCTAGCGGGTGTTGACGCAATGTGATTTCTGCCCAGTGCTCTGAATGTCAACGTGAAGAAATTCAAGCAAGCGCGGGTAAACGGCGGGAGTAACTATGACTCTCCAAATGCTCACATGATGCGTCATATACGGACCCTCTCGGTCCACTCTTCGTCCTAGTGATGTTGAGTGGATGATGGTTCGCTTAGCCTCTCGGTGGGAAATCCTAGCTCTGGCCTTCACGTGGCGGGGGTCGTGAGAGGTTCTGAGGAAGGCTATGCTTTGGTGTTAGTCTCCCAAGTTCCTCGACCGACAGAGCAGGGTGTGTTTTAGGGCAAGGGGGTTGCCTCCCCCCTTGCCTATGTTCCAGCTGGCCCGAAGACAAGAAGTAAACATGGTACCAGGCCTCCCACTGGAGTGCCTGTGCCAGCTGATGAGCCACCCAACCAGCCAACCGATGCGGGTCGAGCGCTGCTCCCCGTGATCTGCCCGGAGTGCGCGAGGTCTTTTTCTACGAAGACTGGACTTGGTGTCCATCGCCGTCGTGCTCATCCTGCTGCAGCCAATGCAGAGATTCAGACGGAGAGGAAGAGGCCGAGGTGGTCAGAAGAAGAACTGTTGCGTTTGGCTCACGCCGAGGCAACCCTGACCATCCGTGGGTGCAAGTTCTTTAACCGGGAGCTCTCTAAGGCCTTTCCTGCGCGTACGCTGGAGTCCATCAAGTGCCAGCGTAGGGCGCAGGCATATAAGGATAGTGTGGCGAGGTTTGTTGCTGAGCTCTCCAGTAGCGGTCATGGTTCTCATGATCCTGCTGCTGAGCCCAATGCCGGGTCCTCTGTTTCGCTTTGTCCACCTCAGGGGGATGATGTTGACCTTGCCATCTGGTCCTTTGTGGCCGAGCTCCCTCTATCAGGCCGCCGTTTTCGCTCTCTTGATGCTCTTCTTGCCCTTGGACCTACCACTAGCCGAGATACTGTCCGAGCCATGTTGCTGCCCGCTTTGGATGAAATTGGGAGTATGGAGCCAGCAGCCCATCACTCAGTAAACGTGCGGAGCCAACAGCCTCCAGAGCGGAAGCGTGCTCGGAGAAGGTGGGAGTATGCAGTAGTCCAGCGTGCCTTCAAGAAGAATGCGGCACGTTGCATTAATGGGCTTCTTGATGGCACCCTTCTGCACAAGCCCCCGTCCATCCCGGGGCTGATCGAGTATTGGACAGACCTCTTTACTCCACCGCGTGTCAGGTCGCGCCCTCCACGCGGTGAGGGTCTTTCTGAGAGGCTGTTGCCATTCTCGAAGAGGGTGCCCTTCCACAAGCTATGGGCTCCTATCACTGCGGAAGAAGTGGCTACTGCTCTACCACCTCGGAGCTCTGCTGCAGGCCCTGATGGGCTTACACCTGCTCAATTGCGTCGCCTCCCCCGGGAGGTTCTCGTCAAAATCCTAAATATCCTTCTCCTCTCCCGTTGCCTTCCATCCCGTCTCCTCCAGGCCAGGACTACCCTGCTGCCCAAGAAGACAGCCGCAGCATCTCCCGCTGACTTCCGTCCGATTACAGTGTGCTCGGTGCTAACCAGAGCCTTCCATAAGGTCCTGGTTGGCCGCCTCATGCGCTACTGCACTTTGGATGGTCGTCAGCGGGCTTTTATCCCTCAGGATGGGATGCTTCACAACACCTTTATTCTCGATCTGGCGATGACTCAGGCGCAGAGGGCCGCTGGTTCGCTGTACGTGGCGTCCCTGGATGTGTCGAAGGCCTTCGACTCGCTTGCTCATGGTGCACTCGGCCCTGTGCTGAGAGCCCATGGTCTGCCAGTCGAGTTCATTGACTACGTCCGGGAGTGCTATGGGGCGGGATCGACGGTCATCTGTGCTGGTGGAAAGTCGTCTGATCTGGTACGGCCTTCGAGGGGTGTTCGGCAGGGTGATCCTTTGTCCCCTATCCTTTTCAACATGTCAATAGACATGCTTTTATCCCGTCTCCCTGAGCATGTTGGGGCACGCATCCTCGGACGGCGAGTAAATGCCGCTGCATTCGCTGACGACCTCCTGCTGTTCGCCGAGACTCGAGATGGATTGCAGGAACTACTCACCATCGCCACGTCGGCTCTGGGTGATCTTGGACTCGAGGTCAACCCTCGTAAGTGCTTCTCTCTCAGCCTGGTGCCATCAGGCCGGGAAAAGAAGACCAAGGTCGACGGGACCGTCACCTTTCGTGCTGGTGGTAAGAACATTCCAGCACTGGCGATGGGAGATACATTCAAGTATCTAGGACTGCAATTCACTACGTGCGGACGTAGTCTGTTCCATCCTCGGCGGGAGGTCGAGAAGCTGCTTGACATCATTAAGCGTGCTCCACTAAAGCCTCAGCAGAGACTGTATTCCCTTCGGTCCATTATCCTCCCGGGTATCTACCATGGTCTGGCTCTGGGGAGGACTCGTCTGGGGGCCCTCTCTTCCCTGGATGTCTGCGTGCGCGCAGCCGTTCGAGCTTGGCTGCGTCTGCCAGCGGATACACCTGTTGGATACTTCCATGCCCCCATTACTCATGGGGGCTTGGGGGTCCCATCAGCCCGCTGGCTCGGTCCTCTCATTCGAAGGAGGAGACTGGCGAAGATTCAGGGGCTGGGTGTTGCTGCGGACGACTCTTCCCAAGACCTGTTGCGACGTGAAATTCTGCAACTGGACAACGCCTTGCAGTGGGGTGGGGACATTGTTAAGAACAGTTACCAACTGGGCCGGTGCTGGGCCGAGCGCCTGCACACCTCAGTTGATGGCTCTGCGTTACGTAAGTCTGCCCAAACACCTGGGCAGCACTGCTGGGTATCCACCACTCGGCAGTTCATCACAGGCCGCGATTTTATCTCCTGCCTACGTGCTAGGATTAATGCCTTGCCTACCAAGGCACGACTCCTACGTGGCAGGGAGGGTGACACCAGGTGTCGGGGTGGCTGCAACGCAACGGAGACGGCGAACCACGTTATCCAGCAGTGTTGGAGGAGCGATGGGGCTCGCATTGCCAGACATGACGCAGTGGCGTCTTATCTGGCGCGAGGCCTACGCCAAAGGGGCTACAGCGTTCTGTTGGAGCCTCACCTTCGTACATCTGAAGGATTAAAGAAGCCGGATATCGTGGCAAGCCGTGAAGGAGCGGCAGTGATCATTGATGCACAGGTGGTTGGTGACACTCTCGATCTCGATCGCTGTCATCGTGAGAAGATCGCGGTCTACGACCGGCAGGCTGTTCACAAGGAGGTGCGAGAGCTCCTTCCGGCGGTTCACGACATCACCACAACGTCAGCGACCATCAACTGGCGTGGGATCTGGTCTCCTGCCTCTGCTAAAGCACTACAGCAGGTGGGCGTGACAACAGGGCATCTATCAACGCTGGCCACAAGAGTTCTTCTGGGCAGTATTATGGCGGCGCGGCGCTTCGACACCATGACTGCCCCTCGCCGCCGCACGATGCCCCGCACCGGCGTTGGTTAGGGCGTGCTCAACCCTTCAGTTGCTGCCTGGCTGTTAAAAACAGGCATAATCCCCTCTTTGTCTATGTTTGTGTTTAGTCTTAGTGTGCTATCCTTTCATGTATTTATATTTTGTGTGACATCTTTCAACCCAGTGTTAGCGAATATATCTAGGCATTATACACAGCATTAGTATAAAGATGGCAAATATAGCCAAATGCCTCGTCATCTAATTAGTGACGCGCATGAATGGATTAACGAGATTCCCGCTGTCCCTCCGCGCGAGCGCACGCGCGCGTTTCGGCTCCCGCGTCTTCGTCGCGTTCATCCCGGAAAAGTGTCTTGATTCCGTGGAAAATCGGCACAGTGCTTTCGGGTATCATTCTACAACGCGTGTAAAAATTTCAAGGCCGTACGTTTCATACTTTCCGATTTATGGCAAGTTTAGTGAAAAGTGTCTTGTGCCGCGTGTGAATCGGGTTACCGCCGAGGTGGCCACTGCGCGCGCACTACTGGCCACGCGCTTTCGCCTCACACACTTTCGCGGATAGTGTGAAAATTTACGCTCCGATATCGGTGAAACTGTGAGCAAATCTGCGCCGATACATATCACGTCTCGTGCTCAAATTTTATCGTTCTACGTAAAATACTACCCGTAATATTACCAGTTGTGTGAAATACGCGATGCTGTTCTGTGCGAGTGTTTTTTGTGCGTTTTCCCACGATATTTTGAGTGCGTAAGAGTGCTCCGATACCGATGAGAATTTGATCGTAGTTCTACAACAGTGCCACGATTATTCTACAGGAAGCAGATCTGCATTATATCACTGGTGATCAAGTTATAAGTACTTGTCTCCGGCCTACAAGTGCGGCAGCAATCTACACATCTTCCTCCAAATACAAGTGATTATAGTGCTTCATCTTAAATCAAAATACGCCATTGGAGTTGTGGAAAGTTCCTGAGATGCTGTGGAAGACATCATCACAGTAAGTGCAGCGGCATTTGCATAATAACGGGGTCCTTGACATTGTTTGAAAGCTGCCTGTCGGCGCCGCCTTACCGGCGAACCAGAGAGCAGAGGTGGAATACAGACCCACTTGTTGAGAGCACATGCGCTAGCAACCCGCTGAAGTAACTAAAATCCCAGACAGACAGTGTGAAAGAGCAGTCTTTCCTCAACCTATATGTATGCGCAAAATAATTTTAAGTCTTTTAGTTTAGGAAATCAAATAGCTTCTGCTGCAAAGTGCGCTGACTGGCACAAATAGGCGACGGCAAGCGCGTCTAAACTCAGTGACAATTTATCGGCTAACTGTTACACAAGTGAAAATCCCAGATAGACAGAGTGAAACAGCATTCATTCCTCAATCACTATGTATACGTAGAATAGTTGTAAGGTCTCTAGATTTTAAAATTTAATTAAATAGTTTCTGTGCAGAATAGGGCAGAGGGCAGGCGCGAGTTCAGCTTAGTCCCTTACGACAAATTAAGGTCAATGTAATTCTAATACAGTGGTAGGGTACACTCCTCTTGATCACCCCCAGCGTTTTTTTTTTCCGTGCATGCGACCGCGGCACGTCGATGTTATTCTAGGTCATTATTTCTCTTGGAGGTGTTATTATATGTACAATGTAACATAATCCAGTGATATTGTTGATATTAATTGATAATGTTCAGTGTTTAAAATAATTTTTAGACACAGACAATCTGAATCAAAATTGTTCTTGTTGTGGCCCGCGCTGTCCGAACATGCGATGTGCCAGGCGCGAAGCTAGTTTGAGCCCCTTGGCCACCCCCTGTGTTTACTGTCAAAAAGTAAATTGATGTTGTCGTGACGTGCGCTCTCCACCCATGTGATTGCGGCACTTATTTCTAAGGAATGTGACAAGATAAGGACAATGCAATCTAATACAGTGGTAGTGCACACATTCTTTAGTCATGCTCAGTGACTGAAAAATAATTTTAAATTGATAGTGTGAATAATGAAACCTTGTTATTCGCTACTGGCGCTGTCCGTAAATACGATTACAGTCGATGGGAGGCTACTATAGGCTCTACGCCTTCCAAATCTGAGAAGATATGAATAATATAACCTAACAAAGTGTTGGCGTAAACCTCCCTCAGCCGCGAACAGTGATTAAAATAATTTTTCAGTCTCATAGTGTCAATAGTTAAATTGTATTTGCTGTGGGGTGCGCGATCCGCAAATGCGGGTGGAGCTGGTGCGAAGTTAATTTACTGCCGTCCTTCTGCAAATTCTGGAAAGATATGGACAATTTAAACTAATACAGTGTTAATGTACACCATACTCCGCCACGAGTGTGAATTTCCGATTTGCTGGACCTGTGTTTTTGAAGCCGCGGCAGCGAGCGGACCCTACAGAGCGCAACAGACTGCCCCCGCCCACCACCCCGCGAGAGCGACCGCATTCCAGCGCCCGGCCGGCTCGGTCGCTGCAGGCAGGCAGCCGACGCGCTTGTCCCCAGCCCGCCCAGGTAGGCTCGTCCCCAGGCGGCCGGTGAGGACCAGAAACCAGCTCTGCAGCAGCACTACGCGCTGTGCTAAGCCACTCGCGACTAACGAACCGGCGGAGTGTTTCACGCGCAAGTGTACAATAGCGGATTCTACAAGGACGCACTTAATAACTCGAGAAAAGGCCACATGAAACACACAAGGTAACACCCAAAAACAAAACAAGAATGGGAACAAACAAAGAAATGTCGCCTACAATAACAGAGCCCAACAGAAACTCGCTGGCCCCCATGGAGAACGATACCTCCAAATCCCAGGAAGATCTGGAAAACATGGCAGCTATGAGGGAAGAAATAGTGGCGTTCCTTTTCAATGAAACAAACAAGATAAACAATGTCCAGAAAAAGTTTATTTTGGGAAAATTATCAGCATATGAGCAAATTGTGCGGAGATACGAAATGGAAATCTTGGAACTGAAAACGGAACTCAGGTGCACTAAAGCTGCCCAAGCTGCAAAAATACCAGTACAGGAAACATATGCTTCCAAGGCATCCACCAAAGTGATACCCACCAACAAAATTCAAGGCCCAAAACCTGAGCCCAAATTACTGGTTGTAAAGCCAGCAGAAGGAGCACAACAAGCAGCAAAAGATCTCGAGGAAACAGTAAAAAAAGTCATCTCGACATCGCTGAAAGATGTGAGGGTCACGAAATTTAAGACTACAAGGGACAAAAACGTAATACTAGAATTCCCAGACACCGAAGAAGCTAATAGACTGAAGGAGTGTGAAGAGCTTAGTCGTTCTGGGCTTACCATACAGGACCCCAAGAAAAGGAATCCCAGGGTAATTCTCTTTGATGTTCCAAGAGAAATGCAAGAAGAACAGCTGAAAACTGAGCTGTATGAAAGTAATCTGTCGAGAACAGGCCTCACACTTGAAGAGGTTGTGAGTGGAACACAGATCGCCTTCAAAACTGGACAAAAGAATCGAGAAGTGGTGAACCTAGTGCTGGAGGTGGCACCAAAAATATGGAACAGGCTGACTGACCAAGGACGAGTGTATGTCCACTGTACATCACACAGGGTGCAAAATTACACAAATATTAGCAGGTGCTATAAATGCCAGGGCTTTGGCCACACATCAACAAGATGCACAAGCGCTGAAACAATATGTGGACACTGTGCAGCACCTGGACACTCCTTCAAAGAATGCAGGCTTAAAGAACAACCACCACATTGCGCGAACTGCAAACGCAGGAAGAAAGACTGCAAACACTCAGTTCTGGACCAAAACTGCCCTGAATACAAAAGAGCAAAAGAAGCAATACAACGAATGACCGACTATGGGAAGTAAGAACAACGATGTGCCACCCTCAGACCATAGATCCTCAATGGACTTACAACTTCGCCCCTTAAAAATCCTTCAAATAAATGGACAAAGATCTAAAACAGTACCTGACCAACTAGTCATGAAAATGGAGGAAGAGGAGTTAGATGTACTATTGGTACAGGAACCGTACACACTAGACAACAAAATCAAAGGCTATCCACTGGGTTATCGAATGGTTTACAGCTCCAAACATGGAACACCAAAGGCAGCTATAATCATTCGTACTAAGAGCTTAAATGTACTTCAGCTAAACACGTTCACTGATACACATACATGTGTGGCAAGCATAAGTGGAGCCTTTGGAGAGCTGTACCTGGTGTGTGTGTACTGTCAGTATGGTGAACCTATTGACCGCTTCCTGAATAAACTTGAGGACATACTGCACAACTTAGCTGGAAAACCAGTAATTATAGGCCTAGATGCAAATGCGACATCTCCATTATGGTATGGTGATATGGCAGATGGGGATGGTAGGAAGATGGAAGACTTCATCTACCAGCATGGTCTTGTACTACTGAATGAGGAATCTCCATTAACAACTTTCAGTGGACCAAATGGAGAGAGTAACATAGACCTCACTATTTGTACAACGATTCTGGCTAGAACAACGACAAAATGGGAGGTACATGGGGGATGGACAACCAGCGATCACAGGGCCATAACATATGAAATTGCCCCACAATGTAGAAACAGAACAGCTAAAATGCAAGAAAAATACAACACACAATTTGCAAAATGGGCAATTTTTGATCGGTGCTTTGCAAAGGAAATAGAAAACCTGGAGAATATACAAGCAATGGACGTTAATGAGAAAGTCCGATGCCTTGAAGGGGCAGTACAAGCTAGCTGCAAAGAATCAATGAGGAAAAGAACCTGGCTACAGCACCCTATACCATGGTGGAACGAGACACTTAGACTACAGCGACAAAATACAGTGACAGCACGACGAACATTGCAAAATGCCCGCAGAAATGGAACTCCAGAAGAAATCGAAGCCGCTAAACAAGAGTACAACAGAAGACGCAACGATTACACAAAACAGATCACCATTGCTAAAGAGGATGCATGGAAGAAATGGGTATCTGACTGTGACAACAACAATCCCTGGGCAGCAACTCAAAAAATACTCCGACCAAAAACAGGTACAGAAAACGTCCTCAGCAACATAAAACTTCCAAACCAGACCCAAACAATGACGTGGAAGGACACAATACAGTATCTCCTGTGCTCTCTTCTGCCTGATGACAAACCAGAGGAGGATACAGATCATCAGGAAGAAGTTAAGGCGGGAAACACTAGGTACAACAATATAAAAAACGCACCAGAGTTTTCGAGAGAGGAAGTGGACACTGCCATCAAAGCATGTAAACCGAAGAAAGCTACAGGCCCTGATGGTATTGATGACCTAATAATCAAAAGAATATGGCGTACACATCCATCTCTCCTAATGGATATTTTCAACTCTTGCCTTCATGAACATACTGTACCTGAGTCATGGAAGGAAGGACTTGTGTGCATATTGCTCAAGTCCCATGAAAAGCCTAGAGATGAACCAAAATCATATCGTCCCATATGTCTTCTATCTATACTAGCGAAAGTACTTGAAAGACTAATGGTATGGCGCCTGGAGGAACAATACGAAGCCTCAGGTCTTAAAGCCCCAAACCAGTTCGGATTCAGGAAAGGTGCATCCACAGAGATGGCTATTAGGCAAGTGCTACACAATACTGTGTGTGAGGAGAAGTATGTCATGGCCATCTTTGTGGATATTGCTGGGGCGTTTGACAATTTATGGTGGCCAAGTGTCATGAGGAGGCTACGAGAAATAGGCTGCCCACTAAACATATACAGAATAATGGAAAACTATTTCACAAATAGGAAGGCCATAGTTCAAACAAGTGCTGGCACTATTGAAAAATTAGTCACAAAAGGGTGTCCACAAGGCTCCATCTGTGGTCCCTTTCTTTGGAATCTAGTTTTTGATGAAATAGTAGCGGAAAAAGAAGGGAACCAATGGAGCAAAGTAGCGTATGCAGATGACCTGGCCATTATCACTCGAGGCAACAGCCGCAAGCAACTTGAGGACCAGGCAACACTAGCCTTGAGAGAGATTGGGAACTGGGCCAAGACAAATAAACTGCAAATCTCCAAACCAAAGACTGTAGCAATGACATTAAAAGGACACTTTGATAGGGAGAGGCCACCACAAATAAAATTTGAAGGGCAGAACATTAAGTTTGTGACAGAATTCACATACCTGGGCGTTACACTTGATGAGAAGCTGTCGTTCACTCCACATGTGAAGAGAATCCAACAGAAGCTGGGTGCAATATCAGGTGCATTAATACGGGTCACCAGATCAGAGTGGGGTTTAAAACGACGATCATTGAAACTAATCTACAGTGGTCTCTGTTTGTCAATTTGTAAATATGGTGCTGCAGCTTGGGGGGAAAGAGCGAAGACTAAGTATATCCAAAGGATACTCTACTCAATCCAGAGACCATTCCTATTACAGATGACAAAAGCCTGCAGGACAATATCAAATGAAGCCCTACAGGTACTCTCTGGATGCTTCCCACTGGACCTTGAGGTAATAAGGGCAGCCCTATTGTACCACACCAAACATGGTATGGTTGGAAGTGTTGCAGGGTTTCCAGTACCCGGGCCGCAAACACCTCAAACAAGACCAGCAAAGACAATTGATTACATGCTGCAACAGGAATGGCAAGCAAGGTGGGAAGGCTCAGAGAAGGGGAGGGTCTTATATGAATGGACTCCAAATGTCTCACACTGGCGGACAGGCTGGCGAAAAACGGTGACACCATCATACTCACTCACCTGCCTGCTCACTGGACATGGCCTACGGAAGAAGCTGCATCAACTCACAATTGAAGCAGACCCAATGTGCACATGTGGAGAAGAGGAGGACACCGACCACATCCTCTATGTATGCACAAACTTCCAAGAACAGAGGCACAGACTCATAACAGCAGTGGGTGAAACAACCTTCCAGTCAAAACATCTGCTACTGGAAACCAGTGAAACATACACTGCAATAAAACTGTTTGCCGAGGAAGCCTTTGAAGTCAGGGAAGTAACTAGAATATTAAATGAAATAGAGTAGGTAAGACAAATGAATGGACTCCAGTGACTTTGCCTGGTTATCAATTACCAAGTTTAAAATAAATATAAGTTATAAATAAGTAGGTATACTATAGAAATAAGAAAGTGACCAACCCTGAACCTGACACAATATGACAAACAATTAGCACCCCAGTGGCCTCCCCTGGCAACAAATTATGCAGCAAGGACAGAGGAACTAGTAACTAATTGGCATAGAGAAGTAAATTAAAGTGATCAGTAAGTGGCAAGGACAGAGGAACTAGTAATTATTTAGTATAGTGTAGTAAAGTAAAATGATCACTAAGAAAACCTGTGTAAATTTAATTGTATAGTATAGTATCACAAAAGTGAATTATCATATGAAGATACACATGCATGTTATAGTGAATAAGAGCTAAATTTATCCCACATCCAGCCTTTCCAGTCCTCAACAGCATGTTGGCCTGGACAGGCTGGAGGACAAACCTCCCATGCGAATGGCATGAAGATTGTGGATGCTATATCTCTGGCACAAGGGTCGATGCCAGGGATGGCGGCACCGCCTCCACGCGGTTCCCCGTGGGCACCCAATGGGTGGCTAAAGGTGCTCCTCCACGGAGGGTCCATTCCCCCACAATGGGGGTAGTTTTTCCAAGACAGTTCCCTTGCAGAAAGTAGCTAGGTTGTGGACCATGGAGAGAATTAGAAGGGAGTATGAGCGAGAGCTCCGGTATCCCTAATGACAATTCCTCTCTGGTGTGGGGTAACACCCTAACCAGCGAACCCATGTACAGTACTGTCCCTATCGCCTGTTGAGCTGTCCCTGTCCTCGCGTGCGGTCGAGCGTCGCGTGCGCTCCCGTTCTTTCGTCGGTTTGGGTGGGTAAAACGTGTGCGATCGATCTGAAATTTGGCATAGAGCTTCGTGTTGTGCCACTACATCACGTGTAAAAAAATATTCGGTGTCGCTTCACGCGTTTGTGAATTACTGTGACATTTGCAACATTTTAAATTTTCGTGTGTTTCGTCGTATCCATGGAGCTTGTGGTGTTTGTGATGTCCTTCGCCGACGCAGACGTCACCGCACGACGTCGCTGATGGATCACCTTTGTCGTCAAACAGGTATTTCTAGACAGTTTTTTAAAAAAATCGATGTTTTTCTAATCTTTTTATGCACGTCAATCTCGTGAATCATTGCCACCTGTGTTTTACTGAAGGGGCGCAGTAACCGTATTTCGATTGATAATGCACGGTAAAGTGGTCGACTGTGCCTAGAAACTGGTTTTTTTTGGTGGTCGTGTGGTACCTTTGTCTGTCACGCGCCTTCGCGTGCTCCGCGTGTATTGAGAAATCCGTTGCCATCCGTCCACTGCCAGTATTTACCTAGGTTCCAAGCACACAGCTGTATTCGTGAGGTCTTCCTCTATCGGATAGCGCCTAAAAAAGTGTCTCTCCCTTTGTTAGTTTAAAAGTTAGAGGCAATCGTAGCGTAGAAAGCGTGGTAACCACGTGGCGACCGGAAGTTGCCTATAATATCGTAAAACCGGCCGTGGGAGAAAATCTAAGACCTCCCACACGCAGATGTTCTCATGCTCTGTCAGACGATGTTAATCAATTAGGGTGTTTCATTCATAATATAGGTGTTATATCAGTTTTCCCTACGGCCGCGCGCACGCATCGCCGATCAGCCGCGCTCGCCGCGCCGCGTCTGGCCAGCAGTGTCAATAGAGCTAGCGCCTTCTCGTGTAGGGAACTGAGCATCAGAGGCGTATAGCCAGCTTAATCCCTTCCCAAATGGAGTACTTAACTACACACTCTCCTTTCACGGATTAAGAAATAAACTCATTTTTCCGTCACTATCCGCAGTCCCTTGCGCGTCTCAGATAATCGTCACCTACCATTGAAATGCTAAGGCTTAGGTAAGTTCCAAGCACGCTGTTTTCATGTCCCACTGCTACCCTTTCGACACCCAACGAGAAAAGGCTAGGTCTCCTTTTATCCTTCAGGGACCGCAGCCACTTTTGTCCATTTTTTTTTTTTTTTTTTTTTTTTTTTTTTTTTTTTTTGCTCATGCTAGTACGTTAGATACTGCTCGTGAAATATATATTTGTGCTTCTTTTCTGGATGTGATCACTGTATTCTTGTAGGTTGTATCTTCATTGTAGATAGTTATTGGTTAGGTTAGGAACAACACTTGCAGAAGTAAAGTCGTGTGAGCCGCACAGTCTGCAAGAGCGAGCAATATCTAGGTGAGACAGTGAAGAGCTCCAAGCGGTCACCCAAGCCTTTAAAATTTCTGTGGTGGCTTATACTCGTATGTTAATACATTTATTATATATGTGTTAGGTTAGTAAACTTAGTTCCAAAGAGGTAGTTTGTGTGTGTTGCGTGTCTGGCGGACGCGCGTAACCTTCCAAGGACAGAAAACAACTAGGTTATATGTTTCTCTTTCAAAGTGTTCCCTTACTTGTCTGTTAGGGTAGCAATTATCTCCGAATAAGTAAGGACACGTGTGTCACGTAGTGTGCGAACAAGGGCAAACTTGGGTGAGGAAAAGGAGAGCTACAAGCAGCTCACAACAGTCTGTCTTCATATTATCCTTGTAGGCTACTGTCTTCCTTTTAACATCATGTCCATATGTTCATTATTAGTGTATTATTAGTGTGTTCATTATTCGTGTGTTAGGTTAGGAAAACTTGTAGCTAGGTGCATATATTATAGTGTGCTCATTATTCGCGTGTTAGGTTAGGAAAACTTGCAGCAAGTTGCATATATTATCCTGCTAGGTTATACGTCTCTCTCTCAAAGTATGCCCTTACTCCATTACTTGTTTGTTAGGTTAGGAATTACCTTTGTATAAGTTAAGACATGTGTGTCACGTAGCTTGCGAGGAGGTGCAAACTTGGGTGAGGTAAAGGAGAGTTACAAGCAGTTCTCCTAGTTCACAGTCCGTTTTCATATTATTCTTGTAGGCTATTGTCATCCTTTAACATCATGTCCATATGTTCATTATTAGTGTACTATTAGAGTGTTCATTATCAGTGTGTTAGGTTAGGAAAATGGGGCCTACTAAGGACACTGTAGGGGCTGCAAGTCAACTTGGACGAAACTCGGTTCTTCCTGGTGACAAGGACAACCCAGCGTCATGCACTGACCTTCAGACAATGGAAAACATAAGAGAGGAGATGGAAGCCTTCTTGTTTAATGAAGTGAATAAAATAAACAATGCCCAGAAGAAGTTTATCCTAGGAAAACTCACAATGTATGAACAGATTCTGAAGAAGTATGAGATGGAGGTTCTTGCACTTAAAACAGAGTTGCGATGTGTGAAGGCCCCCCAAACAGGAACACCGTCACTGGTTGAAAGCTATGCCAACAAGGCGGCTGCAAAACCCTCAGCACCCAAACAGCAGCTGATAAAACCGCAACAGCCTAAAATCCTAATGATAAAACCGGCAGAAGGAATCCAGAAAACTGAGAAGGAACTTGAAGAAGCGGTAAAGAACCTTGTTGCAACATCACTGAAAGACGTGCGTATTTCCAAATGCAGGTCAATAAAGGACAAAGGTATTGTTCTTGAAGTCCCTGACGACCAGGATGTCGAGAAAATAAGGAAGTGCGAAGACATTACACAATCAGGCATCACCGTCTCCGATCAAAAAAAAAGATACCCAAAGATTATTATCTTTGATGTAAACAGAAATACAAGTGAAGATGAACTCAAAATGGAACTGTTTGAGAGAAATCTCTCCAGGATGAATGTGACACAGGAAGAAGTTATGGATGGCGTAAGAGTGCTGTTCAAGACAGGCCCAAAAAACCGTGAGGAAGCAAACATGGTGCTGGAAGTCTCACCAAAACTCTGGAGCAAAATAGTACAATATGGTAGGGTCTACATAAACTGCAATTCGCACAGGGTACAAAACTACAGCAATATAAGCAGGTGCTACAAGTGCCAAGGTCATGGCCACACAGCAGCAAAGTGCAAGAATGCAGAAACGATTTGTGGCCACTGTGCAGCACCTGGACATACTTTCAAGGAGTGCTCAAAGAAGGACCAACCAGCCCAATGTGCAAACTGCAAGCGGGCTAAGAAGGCACACACCCACGCAGTGACAGAGACATCTTGCCCTGAATACAGTAGAATAAAGGCCATAATACATAGCACAATTGACTATGGCATGTAATAACAGTGTAGCAGTACAACCTGGAAGAAGACCATGGACAGATACACAAGAAAATGCGATAAGGATCCTTCAAATAAATGGGCAAAGAGCAAAAATCGTCCCAGATCAATTGACACAGCGAATCAGCGAAGAAAATATAGATGTGTTATTGATCCAGGAACCCTACTGCGTAAAAAAACAAAGTATTTGGGTACCCATCAAACTTCCAGCTGATCTACACCCCCAAAGGCGAAGCACCCAAGGCAGCAATAGCGGTTAAGACACAAACAGTAACAGCTCTGCAGTTGACAAGCTTCTGCAACATGCACGTAGCTGCTGCCAACATAAATGGAGCCTTTGGTGAGATTTACATTGCCAGCATATATTGCCAATATGGATCACCCATAGACCATTTTCTCCAT
This sequence comes from Schistocerca gregaria, assembly GCF_023897955.1. Lineage (NCBI taxonomy): Eukaryota > Metazoa > Arthropoda > Insecta > Orthoptera > Acrididae > Schistocerca > Schistocerca gregaria. The sequence continues at coordinate 207,881 of NW_026061703.1, forward strand.
CAACTGGAGATTATCCTTGACAAACTCCAAGGGAAACCAGTTATCATAGGGATGGACACGAATGCGAACTCACCAGTCTGGCACAGCTCAACAATGGATGCAGCAGGCAGAACGCTTGAAGACTTCATTTCACAACACGGGCTCATAATAATGAATGAAAGGTCAGAGCTAACCACTTTCTCTGGCCCAAATGGGGAGAGCAATATTGACATCACACTCTGCACACCTTCAGCTGCCAAAGCGGTGTGCAAGTGGATGGTTCAAGAAGAGTGGACGTCAAGTGACCACAGGGCTATAACATACGAGTTCGTGGCACCTAAAAGAGCAAGAGCTACCGCGGAACTTGTCACCCACAACACAAACTTCGCAAAGTGGCCCACTTTTGACCGGCACCTTATCAGGTCCACAGCGCACTGGCAACGGAGCCAAAATGTAGGAGTTAATGAAATGGTCACAAGGCTACAGGCAGCAATCCACGAGAGCTGTAGCCGATCAATGAGAAAGAGAACACAGGTGCAGAATCCAGTGCCATGGTGGAATGCAACACTTGCCAACCTGCGACGTGACACCATTACAGCACGGCGTAGTCTGCAACGAGCACATAAAAATAATAATGAACCAGACATAGAAGCAGCAAAACAAATCTACAATAGAGTGAAAAACAAGTACAACAAGGAAATTGCCAAGGCCAAAGAGGAGACCTGGAAGAGATGGGTCACTGACTGCGATCAGAATGATCCTTGGGCCATAGTGAGAAAGATAATTCGGCCAAAACATGGAACAGAAAACGTGCTGAGCAATATAAAAACAAAGAACCAGACTCCTACAATGACTTGGGAGGAGACGGTACGGTCATTACTACAGAGTCTACTCCCTGATGACAACCCAGAACAGGACACAGACGACCAACAAGCTGTGAAAACTGACAACAACAGCTATGACAATGTGGACCTTGACCCAGAATTCACGCTAGAAGAAATAGGGGCAGCAATAAAAGCTTGTAAACCAGGGAAGGCAACAGGTCCTGATGGTATTGATGATGCTATTATAAAAAGGGTTTGGCGCACCTGTCCCCATCTTCTCTCAGATTTGTACAATAAATGTCTACAGGAAAGAAGAGTCCCAGATATGTGGAAGGAGGGAAATGTCTGCATATTACTGAAATCAATAGATAAACCTAGGGATGAGCCTAAATCCTACCGTCCAATATGCCTTCTGTCTATCCTAGGAAAAATTCTAGAACGGTTAGTAGTCAGTCGTCTAGAAAAACGATATGACGAATCAAATATAAAGGCCCACAACCAGTTCGGGTTTCGAAAAGGTGCATCGACAGAAATGGCTATTAGGCAGGTTTTGGGTAGTGTGGATTGTGAGGAGAAGTATGTGGTAGTAATATTTGTAGACATAGCCGGTGCCTTCGATAACTTATGGTGGCCTAGTGTTATGAGGCGTCTCAGAGCAATCCAGTGTCCCCGTAATTTGTATGACTTACTGGCAGATTACTTTAAAAACCGAAAGGTTATGGTCAGAAATAGGGCTGGCTGTGTGGGGAAATTGGTCACAAAGGGCTGTCCACAGGGCTCTATTTGCGGTCCTTTCCTGTGGAATCTCGTCTTTGACGAGATTGTGATTGAAAAAGAATACGAGCAATGGACAAAAGTGGCATATGCGGATGACCTTGCAATCATCATTAAGGGTCAGAGCAGGAAACAGATAGAGGACAGAGCAAGAATCGCGCTGGGTGAGGTAATCAGATGGACCACCGAAAACAAGCTGGCGATATCCAGACAAAAGACGGTTGCCATGACCATCAAGGGCAGATTTGACAGTCACAGACCACCAACAATCCCTCTCGAGGGAGGAAATATCAAGTTCGTTGCAGAGTTTACATATCTCGGTGTAACTCTGGATGAAAGACTCTGGTTCACACCTCACATGAGGAACATCCAGAAAAGATTAAGTGCTGTCTCAGGTTCCCTCTTGAGGGTAACCAGAACGGAGTGGGGTCTGCAGAAAAAATCGTTAAGGGTAATCTATCAGGGCTTGTGCCTCTCCGTTTGCAGATATGGTGCAGCTGCTTGGGCAGATCGGACAAAGCACCGATATGTCCAACGAATAAT
>NW_026061703.1:220000-222500 GCF_023897955.1 Schistocerca gregaria
TCTTTGAGACAAGCATATGACTACTGGCAGGATCAACCAGGGAGCTGCGTCAACTAGAGCTGAGCAGCCGGCCGCCCGGGAGTGTGTCCCGGGGGCCCGCGCGAACACGCAAGCGTCCGCTCAATTATTCTGCAAACAGGAGGAGGCCGAGCTCCCCTGCACGATACACCTCGAAACCCTCTCAGGTCCCGGCGGCGCGCAGCGCCGTCCTAGGTACTTGGTCGGTTTCGAGAGAGGCGCAATCGCCCGGAGTTAGGCGAGTAGACGGTTTTAGTGCGAACACCCTTGCTCCCAACTGAGCTTGCCGCTGCCGACAGAGGCCCGGGAGCGTGCTGTCGTGGCATTGCCGGCGGGAGACAACACGCGCCACCTATGGTGACCGGCAGCTCCAACGCCAGCGCCACACAAGGGCAAAGCCCCACTTGGGTGCAGAAGCGAACTCTCCCAGCACAGCGCACGCGCCAACACGTCCGCACAACTGCGATACAAACCACCTGCGAGAACCGCTGGGGCGACCGAGCAGCAGACGGCGTCGCGGCGCCGAGTGCCAGGCGGCGGCGCATCCTCAACGCACACAGTCCTCAATCAGACCAGCACACTGCAGATGTCCACCGCGCTTCGCACCGGGCTCGGCTGAACCAACTTTGGCCGCCAGGCGCCGCGTGCAGGGTGCGCCGCAGCGTAGCTGCGCCGCCTGCCGGGCCCGTCTGCTGGCGCTCCTGCCACTCGGCGCCCCCCACCAGCCGGCTGTTGCGCGTGCGCCCACGCAGCGCGCGGCCAACACGCCGGGCGGCCCCCCTTCACCGGCCGGGAACAGTCCCACCAAGCCACCGCCGCGTATCGCTTCATACCCACATGGGCCTAGTCACGTGTGTGGATGTGGCGGGTACCGCTGAAACAACCGGTTAATAGCTGTACCGATCGTCGCCATCACAGATTCACCTCCAGCGTGAACAACCGCTCAACAACGGATTTCCAGTTCATTTGCGTATCTTGGGCAGTAAACGTAGATGTCCACCTACATTTGCGAATTCAACAATTCTTGCATGCCAGGATGTCATGTGTCACGACACGCTACATCAGACCACATACACACTGCGACATGTGCAGAAGAGAACACGTGGAAGGTGGCCCGCGCACGTATGCGATGTCCCTTCCGCGATCCACTGTCAACCGGCATCTGCGGCATGTCCCAGATATGGAACGCGGTCCACCAGGGTAGCACTTTGTGTGAGGCAATACGACAAAGTCGGAATACACGCGTCACTACATCAGACGGCTCACGCTGACCTAACCTGACCTGACTCACCGCACCACCACCCCCAGCGACCCAGGGTGACATACAATGCGTTCGTACGTTCCTCCCACACGCCTCTACGGCGTACCACAGTGCAACCTAGCTGTTATTGGGAGACGAGACAAGTAGCATCGAGCACAACATATGGAAATTGAGATTCGACACCGTTGGGCACAGCCAGCGTACAGTCACACGTATCACACTACTTCACTCTGTACGTAACTACCGATGATCGGTACAGCGTGTGGGTTACGCGTACGACATCAGCGGACAATGGACACAGACCATACCACGACGTACACTGAGGGCGTCGACATCTGAATGCAACTGAACAGCTGCGAGGCTCATTTAACACTCACACGCCAGACCGACCAGCTTGAGAGGACAGAGACACAAAGAGGGGGACAGAGGGGGGGGGCCGATATAGTCCTATTGCAGTACAATTGACAGTGGATAGCGGGAATATGTGGAAAGTAAGCAACACTCGCAAGACATCTACATGAGGATAACAACGACACCAGAGATTCCGAGCAGTGAACTATGTTAGGCAAAGGGACAACGTGGGTTAGGTTAAGGGACAACGTGGGTTAGGTTAAGGGACAACGTGGGTTAGGTTAAGGGACAACGTGGGTTAGGTTAAGGGACAACGTGGGTTAGGTTAAGGGACAACATGGGTTAGGTTAAGGGACAACGTGGGTTAGGTTAAGGGACAACGTGGGTTAGGTTAAGGGACAACGTGGGTTAGGTTAAGGGACAACGTGGGTTAGGTTAAGGGACAACGTGGGTTAGGTTAAGGGACAACGTGGGTTAGGTTAAGGGACAACTTGGGTTAGGTTAAGGGACAACTTGGGTTAGGTTAAGGGACAACTTGAGTTAGGTTAAGGGACAACTTGAGTTAGGTTAAGGGACAACTTGAGTTAGGTTAAGGGACAACTTGAGTTAGGTTAAGGGACAACTTGAGTTAGGTTAAGGGACAACTTGAGTTAGGTTAAGGGACAACTTGAGTTAGGTTAAGGGACAACTTGAGTTAGTTTAAGGGACAACTTGAGTTAGGTTAAGGGACAACTTGAGTTAGGTTAAGGGACAACTTGAGTTAGGTTAAGGGACAAATTGAGTTAGGTTAAGGGACAACTTGAGTTAGGTTAAGGGACAAATTGAGTTAGGTTAAGGGACAAATTGAGTTAGGTTAAGGGACAAATTGAG
>NW_026061703.1:227500-240000 GCF_023897955.1 Schistocerca gregaria
TATTGTTCTGCAAGCCCTCGTCATTTGTAGCAGAAAGGGTCTCTGTATTGCAAATAGGATCCTTTGGATGTATCTGTTGTTTGCCCTATCCCCCCATGCTGCAGCACCATATCTACATATTGACAGGCAAAGCCCGCTGTATATTAATTTCAGGGACTGTCGTTTGAGACCCCATTCTGATCTCGTCACTCTTACTAGCGCTCCTGAAATTGCACCAAGCTTCTGTTGCAGTCTTCTTGCGTGCTGGGTGAAGGACAGTTTTTCATCGAGGGTGACTCCCAAATACGTGACTTCAGAGACAAACCTGATGTTCTGTCCTTCAAATTTTATTTGTGGGGGCCTTTCTCTATCGAAATGACCCTTTAGTGTCATAGCTACAGTTTTGGGTCTGGAAATCTGTAGCTTATTTCTTTTGGCCCATTCTCCAATCGTTTGAATGGCTTGTGATCCTTGCTCCTCGAGTTGCTTCCTACTGTTGCCTTTTATCACGATGGCGAGGTCGTCTGCATATGCCACCTTTGTCCATTTATCTCCATCATCTTCCTTCACTATTTCATCGAACACAAGGTTCCATAGGAAGGGGCCACAGATGGAGCCCTGGGGGCAGCCTTTTGTGATAACTTTCACAGTTGTGCCAGCACTGGTTTCTACCATGGCTTTGCGGTGACTAAGATAGCTTCCCATAAGGTGGTAGATGTTTTGTGGGCAGTCTATTTCTCTTAGTCGCCTCATTACGCTTGGCCACCATAGGTTGTCAAAGGCTCCTGCTATGTCCACAAAGATGGCCATAACATATTTTTCTTCACATTGGGTGGTGTTTAAGACTTGCCGGATTGCCATCTCTGTGGAGGCACCTTGCCTAAAGCCGAACTGGTTTGGGTCTTTGAGGCCTGACTTCTCATACTGTTTCTCAAGGCGGCCAACAATCAATCGTTCCAGCACCTTGCCCAGTATGTCAAGCAAGCAGATGGGACGGTATGACTTTGGTTCATCCCTTGGCTTTTCCTCAGATTTCAGCAGTATGCATACTCTTCCTATTTTCCATGCTTCCGGTACTGTTTGTTCCCTTAGGCAGGAGTTGAAAATGTCCATTAGTATGTCAGGGTGTGTGTGCCATATCCTTTTGATTATTTTGTCGTCGATGCCGTCTGGGCCAGTGGCTTTTTTTGGTTTGCAAGCTTTGATGGCTGCAGCGATTTCCTCACGTGTGAAATCAGGTGCAATGAATATGTTGTCATAGTTTTTGTTTTCTTCTTTTACTGAATCCTGGTCAGCTGTATCCTCCTCTGGATTGTCATCTGGTAGCAAGGATCTTAGTAGGTGTTCTGTGGTCTCCTTCCATGTTAGGGTGTGAGTCTGGTCAGGGAGTTTTATATTACTAAGGACATTTTCGGTGCCACGTTTTGGTCTAAGTATTTTCTGTGCTACTTGCCAGGGATTGTTGCTTTTGTCACAGTCTGTTACCCATTTTTTCCAGGTCTCTTCCTTGGCCTTTGTTATTTGTTTTGTATATTCATTCCTCTTCCTGTTGTAGTTTCTTTTTGCTGCCTCAGTCTCGGCCTCATCCCCATTTCTGCGTGCTTGTTGTAGGTTTCGTCGGGCAAGTGTTGCGTCCCGTCGAAGCTGTGTGAGGGTGTTGTTCCACCAGGGTACAGAGTCCTGCATCTGAGTCCTTTTCTTCATGGATCTGTGGCAGCTTAGACTTATTGCTTCCTCCAGGCGCTTCACTTTTCCAGCTACGCTCATTTCCTCACTGCTCATCGGTTTGGCTATTTCACCTGCGAAACATTGGTCGAAAATTTGCCATTTCGCTTTGTGTGTGTTGTATTTTTTTTGTTTCGTTGCTTGTCTTGTTCTTTGTGGAGGTAGCACGGTGTAAGATATTGCTCTATGGTCACTGGTTGTCCACTCTTCATGTACCATCCATTCCGCTATAGTTCTTGCTGCTGTTGCTGTACACAGGGTGAGATCTATGTTGCTTTCGCCATTTGGTCCACTGAACGTTGTTAGGTGTGAGGCCTTATTTATTATGACAAGGTTGTGCTGGCTTATGAAGTCTTCCAGTATTCTTCCTTCAGCATCAGTTCTGTTGCCATGCCACATTGGGGAGGTTGCATTTGCATCCATCCCTATAATTATTTGTTTTCCTGTCAGTTTGTTGATAATTGATTCGAGTTTGTGTAGGAAGCGGTCTAGAGGTTGGCCATATTGACAGTACATGCTTACGAGGTAGAGTTCTCCAAATGACCCACTTATACTTCCAACAGCTGTGTGTGCATCACATAGGGTAGTGAGTTGCAGCACATTTAGTACATTGCTTCTGATTATTATGGCCGCCTTTGGTGTTCCATGCTGGTGGCTGTGAATGATTCTATAACTATGAGGATAACCCTTGATTTTGTCAGCAGATGTGTATGGTTCCTGCACCAGTAGTACATCTACTTTGTCCCCCTCCATTCTTTTCACAAGTTGGCCAGGGACTGTTTTAGACCTCTGTCCATTTATCTGCAGAATATTTACTGAGTGTATTTCCAGGTTTTCTGATTTGTTACCATAAGGTGCTGCTCCATTTTTATTCATGGCCATATTCGGTTTTTCGGTTTATTAGTTCCTTTATTCTCTTATACTCTGGGCAAGTTTGGTCCTGAACTGAGTGGTTACAATCCCTCTTCCCACGCTTGCAATTTACACATTGTGGTGGCTGCTCCTTCTTTTCACACTCTTTAAAGCTGTGACCAGGGATTGCACAGTGTCCACAGACGGTTTCCTTACTTGTACACCTTACTGATGTGTGGCCATAACCCTGACACTTATAACATCTGCTGATGTTTGTGAAGTTTTGCACCCTGTGGGATGTGCAGCTGAGATATATGCGACCTTGTTGGGTCATGTGGGTCCATGTTTTTGGTGCTACTTCAAGTACCAGGTTTACTACTTCCCTATTTCTTGGTCCACTTTTGAAAACAACTCGGGTACCAGTTGACACTTCCTCTAGGGTCATTCCTATCCTGGAGAGATTTCTTTCATGTAGTTCGGATTTTAGATCCTCTTCTTTCATGTCCCTGGGGACATCATACACCATTACCCTAGGGTTTCTCTTCTTGGGGTTTGAGAAAGTTAGGCCTGAACTCCTAAACTCTTCACACGTTTTAATTTTGTCAGCCTCCTCATTGTTTGGGACTTCGATAATTACGCTATTGTCCTTCATGGTCCTACATTTCGAAACTCTTACATCCTTGAGTGTTGTTTGGATGACTTTTTTCACTGTTTCTTCCACCTGCTTTGCGTCTTTCTGTGACTTTTCCTCTGACTTGATGACTAAAACCATGTGTTGGGGTTTTGAGGGTACTGCTTGTTTTGGAGCTACAACTGTTGAGGAAACTTTTGCAGCATACGTCTCCTGCACTGGCGCTGTATTGAGGTGGACGTTTTTGAGACACCTTAGCTCTGTTTTTAATTCTATTATGTCTGCCTCATATTTTTTTAATATCTGTTCATACACAGATAATTTGCCCAGAATATATTTTTTTTGCCCATTATTGATTTTGTTTGTTTCATTGAAGAGATATGCTTCCATCTCTTCTCTTATTGCCACCATATTTTGTGCGTCGTCCTTAGCTTTTGTGCTCTCCTCATCGATGCAACTAGCTGACTGCCTACAAGCCTCCTTTGCTGGTGCCATACTGTCTTTTCTAGACCCCATTTGGGACACTACTTTGGAGGGTTACGCAAGGCAGTTTATGTTGACCAGTTTCATGTGGTGGAGCTTGTGAGGCTCCGCCTTTCTCGCGTTTATCGACGCGCTACAGGCGTGTTGCGAGAAGATACTGGGCCGCGCCGTTTACGGCGACAGGTTGCCGCCACTTTATCGTGTTTATTTGACCCGCTATAGGCGCCTGGCGAGGAGTTGCACGGCCGCGCCGCTTACGGCGAGGGGCTGCGCTGGGGACTAGCCTACCGTGGCCGGCTGGGGACCAGGCTTCCGGCCGCCTGCCTGCAGCAGGGGAGAGCGCGCTCGCTGCTGGGCTGCTGGCACGCGGCAGCAGAATAAAAGGAATGTGTGGCCTAGTGCCGCCCGCACGCGCCGTCACTGCCCCAGAGAGACAGATTCAAGTACGGCGGGTTCATACCGTAATAATCCTACTTCTATATCTACCCTAGTGATGTTCAGTCCTTTCTCTCCATCGCAGATTCTGTATTTCATCGAAGCTGCCTTCGAGTCCAGGGGAGACGCTGTTTACAACATTACTAAAACTATTTGATTTTTACTACTAAGACACTGGGGATCGTTTTTTTTCCCTTTATATGAGAAAGGGTAGTCCTCTCTCTACTTTGACAACTAGTATTCTGCAGGTCGTCTGTGCCTTGTCAGTGCAAGGCTCGGATTTCCGATAGGCGGACCGAACTCTGTGGGGCGTGGTGGCTCACAGTACATTTTCTATTTGATATTTACCACCTGGCTATGAAAATTGCGTCCCACTCGTTGCATGAAAGGGGGATAGACTAAACTCTCTTGTCTTTCTTTTACATTCATCCCAGTTTCCAACGTTCATTGATTACTGGGTGTTAAAAGTTCCGAAATGCCCAGCAGTCAGTGCTCGCCTCGCGCGTGCCCCCAAGCTCTATTTGATATTTTAGTTTACAGTTAACAGAAAAATTCTTAAGCACACAGCATACACGTCCGTGTCATGTGTCCGTTTCTGCCGCTACAGCATTAGTTCTTAAGGTTCGGTGATGCTACATGCACACTACCGCGATCGTCTCGCTCTTCAAACGGCGTGCGTGACAGCAAACGTTATTTGGTCTGGTAGTTTACAAATTTCGTAAATTATTTAATAGCTCTACGTTGCAGTGGAGGGCATACACGTACATGTTTCGAGTTCACTTTACCCCCTTTTATTCAACAAATTTTTACTATAGAAGGATTTTATAAGTCGAGGCTAAAGTCGCGGAAAAAAAAAAAAAAAAAAAAGAGGTGACAGCATCACTTACAGTGTCGGTGTCTTCCACGGCAACACCGGGAACCAGCTGGCGTCTGGAGGTATTTCGTGGAGAACGATGAAGCACTTCCTTAGGAATTATAGAGCACTATCGGAACTTAACCAGATTTATAAGGTACACACGCTGGAGCACTTCACAGCTATCTTAATTTTTTTTTTCGACGTGATCGATGCACTTCTTCACTATAACAGCGACGTTGGAGTGACTACTACGTTACCCACACGCCGACAGCACCCTGCGTTTCGTTCCACTTGCCATAACTTAGAGACCGTTTGGGCTACGGGCTTGACATTCATACACCGCGCGTAATCTGAATGCCCGCAGATGTGTCTCGATTTTCACGGCAGTGTCTGTGATACGTTCGAAATACTGCGCGAAAACGTCTGACCGGACGCGCGAGCTTAGCGGCGCGCAGGCGAGCCGCCCGCGGGAGCCAGCACGGCCTGGTAACTGTGGCGGGCACGGACAAAAGCGCGGACACTAAACTTCCGATATTTCATCAACCACTCGGGGAACATTCGCGAAATTTTCACACATACTTGTAGGTCACAAGCGAAGTCACTATGCAGATTTTCGCAGAGATCGCGAAACTTGTTCCCTACCAAACGCGAAGTTGCGCGAGAGCCGAAAACGCACGCGGGCGCTCGGCTGAGCGGATAGGGACAGCGGGAATCTCGTTAATCCATTCATGCGCGTCACTAATTAGATGACGAGGCATTTGGCTACCTTAAGAGAGTCATAGTTACTCCCGCCGTTTACCCGCGCTTGCTTGAATTTCTTCACGTTGACATTCAGAGCACTGGGCAGAAATCACATTGCGTCAACACCCGCTAGGGCCATCGCAATGCTTTGTTTTAATTAGACAGTCGGATTCCCCCAGTCCGTGCCAGTTCTGAGTTGATCGTTGAATGGCGGCCGAAGAGAATCCGCGCACCCGCGCGCCCCCGGAGGAGCACGCTAAGGCGGACGCGGCCTCGCAGCAAGGAAGATCCGTGGGAGGCCAAGGCACGGGACCGAGCTCGGATACTGCACGCAGGTTGAAGCACCGGGGCGCGAACGCCGCGCAGGCGCGCGCATCCTGCACCGCCGGCCAGCACGAGGCCAACCAACGGCGAGAGCAGACCACGCCCGCGCTAAACGCCCGCGCTTACCGGCACCCCTACGGCACTCACCTCGCCCAGGCCCGGCACGTTAGCGCTGACCCACTTCCCGACCAAGCCCGACACGCCCCGATCCTCAGAGCCAATCCTTATCCCGAAGTTACGGATCCAATTTGCCGACTTCCCTTACCTACATTATTCTATCGACTAGAGGCTCTTCACCTTGGAGACCTGCTGCGGATATGGGTACGAACCGGCGCGACACCTCCACGTGGCCCTCTCCCGGATTTTCAAGGTCCGAGGGGAAGATCGGGACACCGCCGCAACTGCGGTGCTCTTCGCGTTCCAAACCCTATCTCCCTGCTAGAGGATTCCAGGGAACTCGAACGCTCATGCAGAAAAGAAAACTCTTCCCCGATCTCCCGACGGCGTCTCCGGGTCCTTTTGGGTTACCCCGACGAGCATCTCTAAAAGAGGGGCCCGACTTATATCGGTTCCGCTGCCGGGTTCCGGAATAGGAACCGGATTCCCTTTCGCCCAACGGGGGCCAGCACAAAGTGCATCATGCTATGACGGCCCCCATCAACATCGGATTTCTCCTAGGGCTTAGGATCGACTGACTCGTGTGCAACGGCTGTTCACACGAAACCCTTCTCCGCGTCAGCCCTCCAGGGCCTCGCTGGAGTATTTGCTACTACCACCAAGATCTGCACCGACGGCGGCTCCAGGCAGGCTCACGCCCAGACCCTTCTGCGCCCACCGCCGCGACCCTCCTACTCGTCAGGGCTTCGCGGCCGGCCGCGAGGACCGGCCATGACTGCCAGACTGACGGCCGAGTATAGGCACGACGCTTCAGCGCCATCCATTTTCAGGGCTAGTTGCTTCGGCAGGTGAGTTGTTACACACTCCTTAGCGGATTCCGACTTCCATGGCCACCGTCCTGCTGTCTTAAGCAACCAACGCCTTTCATGGTTTCCCATGAGCGTCGATTCGGGCGCCTTAACTCGGCGTTTGGTTCATCCCACAGCGCCAGTTCTGCTTACCAAAAGTGGCCCACTTGGCACTCCGATCCGAGTCGTTTGCTCGCGGCTTCAGCATATCAAGCAAGCCGGAGATCTCACCCATTTAAAGTTTGAGAATAGGTTGAGGTCGTTTCGGCCCCAAGGCCTCTAATCATTCGCTTTACCGGATGAGACTCGTACGAGCACCAGCTATCCTGAGGGAAACTTCGGAGGGAACCAGCTACTAGATGGTTCGATTAGTCTTTCGCCCCTATACCCAGCTCCGACGATCGATTTGCACGTCAGAATCGCTACGGACCTCCATCAGGGTTTCCCCTGACTTCGTCCTGGCCAGGCATAGTTCACCATCTTTCGGGTCCCAACGTGTACGCTCTAGGTGCGCCTCACCTCGCAATGAGGACGAGACGCCCCGGGAGTGCGGAGGCCGCCGCCCCGTGAAGGGCGGGGAAGCCCCATCCTCCCTCGGCCCGCGCAAGGCGAGACCTTCACTTTCATTACGCCTTTAGGTTTCGTACAGCCCAATGACTCGCGCACATGTTAGACTCCTTGGTCCGTGTTTCAAGACGGGTCGTGAAATTGTCCAAAGCTGAAGCGCCGCTGACGGGAGCGATTATTCCGCCCGAGAGCATCCCGAGCCAACAGCGGCGCGGGTCCGGGGCCGGGCCAGGTAGGTCCGTCATCCGGGAAGAACCGCGCGCGCTTGCCGGGAGCCCGAGCGCCCAAAGGGGCGAATCGACTCCTCCAGATATACCGCCGAGCAGCCAGCCAGGACACCGGGGCTTTGCCCAACAGACGCGAACCGAGGCCCGCGGAAGGACAGGCTGCGCACCCGGGCCGTAGGCCGGCACCCAGCGGGTCGCGACGTCCTACTAGGGGAGAAGTGCGGCCCACCGCACACCGGAACGGCCCCACCCCGCGGCGAGTGGAAAGGCAACCGGACACGACCCCGCCGCGGATTGCTCCGCGCGGGCGGCCGGCCCCATCTGCCGAGGGCGGGGGCCAGTGGCCGGATGGGCGTGAATCTCACCCGTTCGACCTTTCGGACTTCTCACGTTTACCCCAGAATGGTTTCACGTACTTTTGAACTCTCTCTTCAAAGTTCTTTTCAACTTTCCCTCACGGTACTTGTTCGCTATCGGTCTCGTGGTCATATTTAGTCTCAGATGGAGTTTACCACCCACTTGGAGCTGCACTCTCAAGCAACCCGACTCGAAGGAGAGGTCCCGCCGACGCTCGCACCGGCCGCTACGGGCCTGGCACCCTCTACGGGCCGTGGCCTCATTCAAGTTGGACTTGGGCTCGGCGCGAGGCGTCAGGGTAGTGGACCCTCCCAAACACCACATGCCACGACAGGCGGCAGCCTGCGGGGTTCGGTGCTGGACTCTTCCCTGTTCGCTCGCCGCTACTGGGGGAATCCTTGTTAGTTTCTTTTCCTCCGCTTAGTAATATGCTTAAATTCAGCGGGTAGTCTCGCCTGCTCTGAGGTCGTTGTACGAGGTGTCGCACGCCACACCGCCAGCCGGCTGTGCACGCTACCGAGAAAGTACCGGTATGCGAACCGCCAGGCGACGGGCGCGCATCGCACGTTTAAGGAGACGCGGCCGGCCACACAGGCGACCACGACACTCCCACGTCTCCGAAGCGGGACAAACGCCGCGCGCTTCAGTATACGTAGCCGACCCTCAGCCAGACGTGGCCCGGGAACGGAATCCATGGACCGCAATGTGCGTTCGAAACGTCGATGTTCATGTGTCCTGCAGTTCACATGTCGACGCGCAATTTGCTGCGTTCTTCATCGACCCACGCGCCGAGTGATCCACCGTCCTGGGTGATCTTTTCCTTTTCAGTCTCCCACTGTCTCTTTCAAGACAGTAGCATTTGCGGGACTGAGGCGTCTGACGGCCCCTGTTCCACTATCTTTTTGTGTCCAACGGCCTCACAGCCGATGGGCGTCGTACGGCTCCACACCGGGGCGGACAGGCACTCGGGCGAACGTCATTCAAAACCGGCGCCAGGCGCCAGGTACCGCAGGCCAGCCGCTCCAGAGCTTCAGCGCTCGTACCACACAACAACAACAACACTTCCGCTAGTTTTGAGAGGCACGCGTGGTTCCGCACGCGGCGCACGGCCACTGCCGTACAGGTAGCGTGTTGCGCGACACGACACGCACATCGAAAGACATGCAGTCTAGTCGGTAATGATCCTTCCGCAGGTTCACCTACGGAAACCTTGTTACGACTTTTACTTCCTCTAAATGATCAAGTTTGGTCATCTTTCCGGTAGCATCGGCAACGACAGACTCGATGCCGCGTACCAGTCCGAAGACCTCACTAAATCATTCAATCGGTAGTAGCGACGGGCGGTGTGTACAAAGGGCAGGGACGTAATCAACGCGAGCTTATGACTCGCGCTTACTGGGAATTCCTCGTTCATGGGGAACAATTGCAAGCCCCAATCCCTAGCACGAAGGAGGTTCAGCGGGTTACCCCGACCTTTCGGCCTAGGAAGACACGCTGATTCCTTCAGTGTAGCGCGCGTGCGGCCCAGAACATCTAAGGGCATCACAGACCTGTTATTGCTCAATCTCGTGCGGCTAGAAGCCGCCTGTCCCTCTAAGAAGAAAAGTAATCGCTGACAGCACGAAGGATGTCACGCGACTAGTTAGCAGGCTAGAGTCTCGTTCGTTATCGGAATTAACCAGACAAATCGCTCCACCAACTAAGAACGGCCATGCACCACCACCCACCGAATCAAGAAAGAGCTATCAATCTGTCAATCCTTCCGGTGTCCGGGCCTGGTGAGGTTTCCCGTGTTGAGTCAAATTAAGCCGCAGGCTCCACTCCTGGTGGTGCCCTTCCGTCAATTCCTTTAAGTTTCAGCTTTGCAACCATACTTCCCCCGGAACCCAAAAGCTTTGGTTTCCTGGAGGCTGCCCGCCGAGTCATCGGAGGAACTGCGGCGGATCGCTGGCTGGCATCGTTTATGGTTAGAACTAGGGCGGTATCTGATCGCCTTCGAACCTCTAACTTTCGTTCTTGATTAATGAAAACATACTTGGCAAATGCTTTCGCTTCTGTTCGTCTTGCGACGATCCAAGAATTTCACCTCTAACGTCGCAATACGAATGCCCCCGCCTGTCCCTATTAATCATTACCTCGGGTTCCGAAAACCAACAAAATAGAACCGAGGTCCTATTCCATTATTCCATGCACACAGTATTCAGGCGGGCTTGCCTGCTTTAAGCACTCTAATTTGTTCAAAGTAAACGTGCCGGCCCACCGAGACACTCAACAAAGAGCACCCTGGTAGGATTTAAACGGGGTCCGCCTCGGGACGCGAAAGCACCCCTTCGGCTCGCCCCACCGGCAGGACGTCCCACGATACATGCCAGTTAAACACCGACGGGCGGTGAACCAACAACGTGGGACACAAATCCAACTATGAGCTTTTTAACCGCAACAACTTTAATATACGCTATTGGAGCTGGAATTACCGCGGCTGCTGGCACCAGACTTGCCCTCCAATAGATACTCGTTAAAGGATTTAAAGTGTACTCATTCCGATTACGGGGCCTCGGATGAGTCCCGTATCGTTATTTTTCGTCACTACCTCCCCGTGCCGGGAGTGGGTAATTTGCGCGCCTGCTGCCTTCCTTGGATGTGGTAGCCGTTTCTCAGGCTCCCTCTCCGGAATCGAACCCTGATTCCCCGTTACCCGTTACAACCATGGTAGGCGCAGAACCTACCATCGACAGTTGATAAGGCAGACATTTGAAAGATGCGTCGCCGGTACGAGGACCGTGCGATCAGCCCAAAGTTATTCAGAGTCACCAAGGCAAACGGACCAGACAAGCCAATCCGATTGGTTTTGATCTAATAAAAGCGTCCCTTCCATCTCTGGTCGGGACTCTGTTTGCATGTATTAGCTCTAGAATTACCACAGTTATCCAAGTAACGTGGGTACGATCTAAGGAACCATAACTGATTTAATGAGCCATTCGCGGTTTCACCTTAATGCGGCTTGTACTGAGACATGCATGGCTTAATCTTTGAGACAAGCATATGACTACTGGCAGGATCAACCAGGGAGCTGCGTCAACTAGAGCTGAGCAGCCGGCCGCCCGGGAGTGTGTCCCGGGGGCCCGCGCGAACACCAAGCGTCCGCTCAATTATTCTGCAAACAGGAGGAGGCCGAGCTCCCCTGCCCGATACACCTCGAAACCCTCTCAGGTCCCGGCGGCGCGCAGCGCCGTCCTAGGTACCTGGTCGGTTTCGAGAGAGGCGCAATCGCCCGGAGTTAGGCGAGTAGACGGTTTTAGTGCGAACACCCTTGCTCCCAACTGAGCTTGCCGCTGCCGACAGAGGCCCGGGAGCGTGCTGTCGTGGCATTGCCGGCGGGAGACAACACGCGCCACCTATGGTGACCGGCAGCTCCAACGCCAGCGCCACACAAGGGCAAAGCCCCACTTGGGTGCAGAAGCGAACTCTCCCAGCACAGCGCACGCGCCAACACGTCCGCACAACTGCGATACAAACCACCTGCGAGAACCGCTGGGGCGACCGAGCAGCAGACGGCGTCGCGGCGCCGAGTGCCAGGCGGCGGCGCATCCTCAACGCACACAGTCCTCAATCAGACCAGCACACTGCAGATGTCCACCGCGCTTCGCACCGGGCTCGGCTGAACCAACTTTGGCCGCCAGGCGCCGCGTGCAGGGTGCGCCGCAGCGTAGCTGCGCCGCCTGCCGGGCCCGTCGGCTGGCGCTCCTGCCACTCGGAGCCCCCCACCAGCCGCCTGTTGCGCGTGCGCCCACGCAGCGCGCGGCCAACACGCCGGGCGGCCCCCCTTCACCGGCCGGGAACAGTCCCACCAAGCCACCGCCGCGTATCGCTTCATACCCACATGGGCCTAGTCACGCGTGTGGATGTGGCGGGTACCGCTGAAACAACCGGTTAATAGCTGTACCGATCGTCGCCATCACAGATTCACCTCCAGCGTGAACAACCGCTCAACAACGGATTTCCAGTTCATTTGCGTATCTTGGGCAGTAAACGTAGATGTCCACCTACATTTGCGAATTCAACAATTCTTGCATGCCAGGATGTCATGTGTCACGACACGCTACATCAGACCACATACACACTGCGACATGTGCAGAAGAGAACACGTGGAAGGTGGCCCGCGCACGTATGCGATGTCCCTTCCGCGATCCACTGTCAACCGGCATCTGCGGCATGTCCCAGATATGGAACGCGGTCCACCAGGGTAGCACTTTGTGTGAGGCAATACGACAAAGTCGGAATACACGCGTCACTACATCAGACGGCTCACGCTGACCTAACCTGACCTGACTCACCGCACCACCACCCCCAGCGACCCA
>NW_026061703.1:245000-252500 GCF_023897955.1 Schistocerca gregaria
GCCCCTCCGTTAAGCGGTTGCTGTGCGGGTGTACCCGATGGGTTAACACCAGGAGACCTGGACGGCGCCCGAATGAAGTCCAATGTAGTGGAAATCACAGGGCGTCAACACCCGCTAGGGCCATCGCAATGCTTTGTTTTAATTAGACAGTCGGATTCCCCCAGTCCGTGCCAGTTCTGAGTTGATCGTTGAATGGCGGCCGAAGAGAATCCGCGCACCCGCGCGCCCCCGGAGGAGCACGCTAAGGCGGACGCGGCCTCGCAGCAAGGAAGATCCGTGGGAGGCCAAGGCACGGGACCGAGCTCGGATCCTGCACGCAGGTTGAAGCACCGGGGCGCGAACGCCGCGCAGGCGCGCGCATCCTGCACCGCCGGCCAGCACGAGGCCAACCAACGGCGAGAGCAGACCACGCCCGCGCTAAACGATTGCGCTTACCGGCACCCCTACGGCACTCACCTCGCCCAGGCCCGGCACGTTAGCGCTGACCCACTTCCCGACCAAGCCCGACACGCCCCGATCCTCAGAGCCAATCCTTATCCCGAAGTTACGGATCCAATTTGCCGACTTCCCTTACCTACATTATTCTATCGACTAGAGGCTCTTCACCTTGGAGACCTGCTGCGGATATGGGTACGAACCGGCGCGACACCTCCACGTGGCCCTCTCCCGGATTTTCAAGGTCCGAGGGGAAGATCGGGACACCGCCGCAACTGCGGTGCTCTTCGCGTTCCAAACCCTATCTCCCTGCTAGAGGATTCCAGGGAACTCGAACGCTCATGCAGAAAAGAAAACTCTTCCCCGATCTCCCGACGGCGTCTCCGGGTCCTTTTGGGTTACCCCGACGAGCATCTCTAAAAGAGGGGCCCGACTTATATCGGTTCCGCTGCCGGGTTCCGGAATAGGAACCGGATTCCCTTTCGCCCAACGGGGGCCAGCACAAAGTGCATCATGCTATGACGGCCCCCATCAACATCGGATTTCTCCTAGGGCTTAGGATCGACTGACTCGTGTGCAACGGCTGTTCACACGAAACCCTTCTCCGCGTCAGCCCTCCAGGGCCTCGCTGGAGTATTTGCTACTACCACCAAGATCTGCACCGACGGCGGCTCCAGGCAGGCTCACGCCCAGACCCTTCTGCGCCCACCGCCGCGACCCTCCTACTCGTCAGGGCTTCGCGGCCGGCCGCGAGGACCGGCCATGACTGCCAGACTGACGGCCGAGTATAGGCACGACGCTTCAGCGCCATCCATTTTCAGGGCTAGTTGCTTCGGCAGGTGAGTTGTTACACACTCCTTAGCGGATTCCGACTTCCATGGCCACCGTCCTGCTGTCTTAAGCAACCAACGCCTTTCATGGTTTCCCATGAGCGTCGATTCGGGCGCCTTAACTCGGCGTTTGGTTCATCCCACAGCGCCAGTTCTGCTTACCAAAAGTGGCCCACTTGGCACTCCGATCCGAGTCGTTTGCTCGCGGCTTCAGCATATCAAGCAAGCCGGAGATCTCACCCATTTAAAGTTTGAGAATAGGTTGAGGTCGTTTCGGCCCCAAGGCCTCTAATCATTCGCTTTACCGGATGAGACTCGTACGAGCACCAGCTATCCTGAGGGAAACTTCGGAGGGAACCAGCTACTAGATGGTTCGATTAGTCTTTCGCCCCTATACCCAGCTCCGACGATCGATTTGCACGTCAGAATCGCTACGGACCTCCATCAGGGTTTCCCCTGACTTCGTCCTGGCCAGGCATAGTTCACCATCTTTCGGGTCCCAACGTGTACGCTCTAGGTGCGCCTCACCTCGCAATGAGGACGAGACGCCCCGGGAGTGCGGAGGCCGCCGCCCCGTGAAGGGCGGGGAAGCCCCATCCTCCCTCGGCCCGCGCAAGGCGAGACCTTCACTTTCATTACGCCTTTAGGTTTCGTACAGCCCAATGACTCGCGCACATGTTAGACTCCTTGGTCCGTGTTTCAAGACGGGTCGTGAAATTGTCCAAAGCTGAAGCGCCGCTGACGGGAGCGATTATTCCGCCCGAGAGCATCCCGAGCCAACAGCGGCGCGGGTCCGGGGCCGGGCCAGGTAGGTCCGTCATCCGGGAAGAACCGCGCGCGCTTGCCGGGAGCCCGAGCGCCCAAAGGGGCGAATCGACTCCTCCAGATATACCGCCGAGCAGCCAGCCAGGACACCGGGGCTCTGCCCAACAGACGCGAACCGAGGCCCGCGGAAGGACAGGCTGCGCACCCGGGCCGTAGGCCGGCACCCAGCGGGTCGCGACGTCCTACTAGGGGAGAAGTGCGGCCCACCGCACACCGGAACGGCCCCACCCCGCGGCGAGTGGAAAGGCAACCGGACACGACCCCGCCGCGGATTGCTCCGCGCGGGCGGCCGGCCCCATCTGCCGAGGGCGGGGGCCAGTGGCCGGATGGGCGTGAATCTCACCCATTCGACCTTTCGGACTTCTCACGTTTACCCCAGAACGGTTTCACGTACTTTTGAACTCTCTCTTCAAAGTTCTTTTCAACTTTCCCTCACGGTACTTGTTCGCTATCGGTCTCGTGGTCATATTTAGTCTCAGATGGAGTTTACCACCCACTTGGAGCTGCACTCTCAAGCAACCCGACTCGAAGGAGAGGTCCCGCCGACGCTCGCACCGGCCGCTACGGGCCTGGCACCCTCTACGGGCCGTGGCCTCATTCAAGTTGGACTTGGGCTCGGCGCAAGGCGTCGGGGTAGTGGACCCTCCCAAACACCACATGCCACGACAGGCGGCAGCCTGCGGGGTTCGGTGCTGGACTCTTCCCTGTTCGCTCGCCGCTACTGGGGGAATCCTTGTTAGTTTCTTTTCCTCCGCTTAGTAATATGCTTAAATTCAGCGGGTAGTCTCGCCTGCTCTGAGGTCGTTGTACGAGGTGTCGCACGCCACACCGCCAGCCGGCTGTGCACGCTACCGAGAAAGTACCGGTATGCGAACCGCCAGGCGACGGGCGCGCATCGCACGTTTAAGGAGACGCGGCCGGCCACACAGGCGACCACGACACTCCCACGTCTCCGAAGCGGGACAAACGCCGCGCGCTTCAGTATACGTAGCCGACCCTCAGCCAGACGTGGCCCGGGAACGGAATCCATGGACCGCAATGTGCGTTCGAAACGTCGATGTTCATGTGTCCTGCAGTTCACATGTCGACGCGCAATTTGCTGCGTTCTTCATCGACCCACGAGCCGAGTGATCCACCGTCCTGGGTGATCTTTTCCTTTTCAGTCTCCCACTGTCTCTTTCAAGACAGTAGCATTTGCGGGACTGAGGCGTCTGACGGCCCCTGTTCCACTATCTTTTTGTGTCCAACGGCCTCACAGCCGATGGGCGTCGTACGGCTCCACACCGGGGCGGACAGGCACTCGGGCGAACGTCATTCAAAACCGGCGCCAGGCGCCAGGTACCGCAGGCCAGCCGCTCCAGAGCTTCAGCGCTCGTACCACACAACAACAACAACACTTCCGCTAGTTTTGAGAGGCACGCGTGGTTCCGCACGCGGCGCACGGCCACTGCCGTACAGGTAGCGTGTTGCGCGACACGACACGCACACCGAAAGACATGCAGTCTAGTCGGTAATGATCCTTCCGCAGGTTCACCTACGGAAACCTTGTTACGACTTTTACTTCCTCTAAATGATCAAGTTTGGTCATCTTTCCGGTAGCATCGGCAACGACAGACTCGATGCCGCGTACCAGTCCGAAGACCTCACTAAATCATTCAATCGGTAGTAGCGACGGGCGGTGTGTACAAAGGGCAGGGACGTAATCAACGCGAGCTTATGACTCGCGCTTACTGGGAATTCCTCGTTCATGGGGAACAATTGCAAGCCCCAATCCCTAGCACGAAGGAGGTTCAGCGGGTTACCCCGACCTTTCGGCCTAGGAAGACACGCTGATTCCTTCAGTGTAGCGCGCGTGCGGCCCAGAACATCTAAGGGCATCACAGACCTGTTATTGCTCAATCTCGTGCGGCTAGAAGCCGCCTGTCCCTCTAAGAAGAAAAGTAATCGCTGACAGCACGAAGGATGTCACGCGACTAGTTAGCAGGCTAGAGTCTCGTTCGTTATCGGAATTAACCAGACAAATCGCTCCACCAACTAAGAACGGCCATGCACCACCACCCACCGAATCAAGAAAGAGCTATCAATCTGTCAATCCTTCCGGTGTCCGGGCCTGGTGAGGTTTCCCGTGTTGAGTCAAATTAAGCCGCAGGCTCCACTCCTGGTGGTGCCCTTCCGTCAATTCCTTTAAGTTTCAGCTTTGCAACCATACTTCCCCCGGAACCCAAAAGCTTTGGTTTCCCGGAGGCTGCCCGCCGAGTCATCGGAGGAACTGCGGCGGATCGCTGGCTGGCATCGTTTATGGTTAGAACTAGGGCGGTATCTGATCGCCTTCGAACCTCTAACTTTCGTTCTTGATTAATGAAAACATACTTGGCAAATGCTTTCGCTTCTGTTCGTCTTGCGACGATCCAAGAATTTCACCTCTAACGTCGCAATACGAATGCCCCCGCCTGTCCCTATTAATCATTACCTCGGGTTCCGAAAACCAACAAAATAGAACCGAGGTCCTATTCCATTATTCCATGCACACAGTATTCAGGCGGGCTTGCCTGCTTTAAGCACTCTAATTTATTCAAAGTAAACGTTCCGGCCCACCGAGACACTCAACAAAGAGCACCCTGGTAGGATTTAAACGGGGTCCGCCTCGGGACGCGAAAGCACCCCTTCGGCTCGCCCCACCGGCAGGACGTCCCACGATACATGCCAGTTAAACACCGACGGGCGGTGAACCAACAGCGTGGGACACAAATCCAACTACGAGCTTTTTAACCGCAACAACTTTAATATACGCTATTGGAGCTGGAATTACCGCGGCTGCTGGCACCAGACTTGCCCTCCAATAGATACTCGTTAAAGGATTTAAAGTGTACTCATTCCGATTACGGGGCCTCGGATGAGTCCCGTATCGTTATTTTTCGTCACTACCTCCCCGTGCCGGGAGTGGGTAATTTGCGCGCCTGCTGCCTTCCTTGGATGTGGTAGCCGTTTCTCAGGCTCCCTCTCCGGAATCGAACCCTGATTCCCCGTTACCCGTTACAACCATGGTAGGCGCAGAACCTACCATCGACAGTTGATAAGGCAGACATTTGAAAGATGCGTCGCCGGTACGAGGACCGTGCGATCAGCCCAAAGTTATTCAGAGTCACCAAGGCAAACGGACCAGACAAGCCAATCCGATTGGTTTTGATCTAATAAAAGCGTCCCTTCCATCTCTGGTCGGGACTCTGTTTGCATGTATTAGCTCTAGAATTACCACAGTTATCCAAGTAACGTGGGTACGATCTAAGGAACCATAACTGATTTAATGAGCCATTCGCGGTTTCACCTTAATGCGGCTTGTACTGAGACATGCATGGCTTAATCTTTGAGACAAGCATATGACTACTGGCAGGATCAACCAGGGAGCTGCGTCAACTAGAGCTGAGCAGCCGGCCGCCCGGGAGTGTGTCCCGGGGGCCCGCGCGAACACGCAAGCGTCCGCTCAATTATTCTGCAAACAGGAGGAGGCCGAGCTCCCCTGCACGATACACCTCGAAACCCTCTCAGGTCCCGGCGGCGCGCAGCGCCGTCCTAGGTACTTGGTCGGTTTCGAGAGAGGCGCAATCGCCCGGAGTTAGGCGAGTAGACGGTTTTAGTGCGAACACCCTTGCTCCCAACTGAGCTTGCCGCTGCCGACAGAGGCCCGGGAGCGTGCTGTCGTGGCATTGCCGGCGGGAGACAACACGCGCCACCTATGGTGACCGGCAGCTCCAACGCCAGCGCCACACAAGGGCAAAGCCCCACTTGGGTGCAGAAGCGAACTCTCCCAGCACAGCGCACGCGCCAACACGTCCGCACAACTGCGATACAAACCACCTGCGAGAACCGCTGTGGCGACCGAGCAGCAGACGGCGTCGCGGCGCCGAGTGCCAGGCGGCGGCGCATCCTCAACGCACACAGTCCTCAATCAGACCAGCACACTGCAGATGTCCACCGCGCTTCGCACCGGGCTCGGCTGAACCAACTTTGGCCGCCAGGCGCCGCGTGCAGGGTGCGCCGCAGCGTAGCTGCGCCGCCTGCCGGGCCCGTCTGCTGGCGCTCCTGCCACTCGGCGCCCCCCACCAGCCGGCTGTTGCGCGTGCGCCCACGCAGCGCGCGGCCAACACGCCGGGCGGCCCCCCTTCACCGGCCGGGAACAGTCCCACCAAGCCACCGCCGCGTATCGCTTCATACCCACATGGGCCTAGTCACGTGTGTGGATGTGGCGGGTACCGCTGAAACAACCGGTTAATAGCTGTACCGATCGTCGCCATCACAGATTCACCTCCAGCGTGAACAACCGCTCAACAACGGATTTCCAGTTCATTTGCGTATCTTGGGCAGTAAACGTAGATGTCCACCTACATTTGCGAATTCAACAATTCTTGCATGCCAGGATGTCATGTGTCACGACACGCTACATCAGACCACATACACACTGCGACATGTGCAGAAGAGAACACGTGGAAGGTGGCCCGCGCACGTATGCGATGTCCCTTCCGCGATCCACTGTCAACCGGCATCTGCGGCATGTCCCAGATATGGAACGCGGTCCACCAGGGTAGCACTTTGTGTGAGGCAATACGACAAAGTCGGAATACACGCGTCACTACATCAGACGGCTCACGCTGACCTAACCTGACCTGACTCACCGCACCACCACCCCCAGCGACCCAGGGTGACATACAATGCGTTCGTACGTTCCTCCCACACGCCTCTACGGCGTACCACAGTGCAACCTAGCTGTTATTGGGAGACGAGACAAGTAGCATCGAGCACAACATATGGAAATTGAGATTCGACACCGTTGGGCACAGCCAGCGTACAGTCACACGTATCACACTACTTCACTCTGTACGTAACTACCGATGATCGGTACAGCGTGTGGGTTACGCGTACGACATCAGCGGACAATGGACACAGACCATACCACAACGTACACTGAGGGCGTCGACATCTGAATGCAACTGAACAGCTGCGAGGCTCATTTAACACTCACACGCCAGACCGACCAGCTTGAGAGGACAGAGACACAAAGAGGGGGACAGAGGGGGGGGGGGGCCGATATAGTCCTATTGCAGTACAATTGACAGTGGATAGCGGGAATATGTGGAAAGTAAGCAACACTCGCAAGACATCTACATGAGGATAACAACGACACCAGAGATTCCGAGCAGTGAACTATGTTAGGCAAAGGGACAACGTGGGTTAGGTTAAGGGACAACGTGGGTTAGGTTAAGGGACAACGTGGGTTAGGTTAAGGGACAACGTGGGTTAGGTTAAGGGACAACGTGGGTTAGGTTAAGGGACAACGTGGGTTAGGTTAAGGGACAACGTGGGTTAGGTTAAGGGAGAACGTGGGTTAGGTTAAGGGACAACGTGGGTTAGGTTA
>NW_026061703.1:262500-265000 GCF_023897955.1 Schistocerca gregaria
CGCTGCCGACAGAGGCCCGGGAGCGTGCTGTCGTGGCATTGCCGGCGGGAGACAACACGCGCCACCTATGGTGACCGGCAGCTCCAACGCCAGCGCCACACAAGGGCAAAGCCCCACTTGGGTGCAGAAGCGAACTCTCCCAGCACAGCGCACGCGCCAACA
The DNA here is from genome assembly GCF_023897955.1 of Schistocerca gregaria. Classification (NCBI taxonomy): domain Eukaryota; kingdom Metazoa; phylum Arthropoda; class Insecta; order Orthoptera; family Acrididae; genus Schistocerca; species Schistocerca gregaria. Next base: position 262,663 of record NW_026061703.1, read on the forward strand.
CGTCCGCACAACTGCGATACAAACCACCTGCGAGAACCGCTGTGGCGACCGAGCAGCAGACGGCGTCGCGGCGCCGAGTGCCAGGCGGCGGCGCATCCTCAACGCACACAGTCCTCAATCAGACCAGCACACTGCAGATGTCCACCGCGCTTCGCACCGGGCTCGGCTGAACCAACTTTGGCCGCCAGGCGCCGCGTGCAGGGTGCGCCGCAGCGTAGCTGCGCCGCCTGCCGGGCCCGTCTGCTGGCGCTCCTGCCACTCGGCGCCCCCCACCAGCCGGCTGTTGCGCGTGCGCCCACGCAGCGCGCGGCCAACACGCCGGGCGGCCCCCCTTCACCGGCCGGGAACAGTCCCACCAAGCCACCGCCGCGTATCGCTTCATACCCACATGGGCCTAGTCACGTGTGTGGATGTGGCGGGTACCGCTGAAACAACCGGTTAATAGCTGTACCGATCGTCGCCATCACAGATTCACCTCCAGCGTGAACAACCGCTCAACAACGGATTTCCAGTTCATTTGCGTATCTTGGGCAGTAAACGTAGATGTCCACCTACATTTGCGAATTCAACAATTCTTGCATGCCAGGATGTCATGTGTCACGACACGCTACATCAGACCACATACACACTGCGACATGTGCAGAAGAGAACACGTGGAAGGTGGCCCGCGCACGTATGCGATGTCCCTTCCGCGATCCACTGTCAACCGGCATCTGCGGCATGTCCCAGATATGGAACGCGGTCCACCAGGGTAGCACTTTGTGTGAGGCAATACGACAAAGTCGGAATACACGCGTCACTACATCAGACGGCTCACGCTGACCTAACCTGACCTGACTCACCGCACCACCACCCCCAGCGACCCAGGGTGACATACAATGCGTTCGTACATTCCTCCCACACGCCTCTACGGCGTACCACAGTGCAACCTAGCTGTTATTGGGAGACGAGACAAGTAGCATCGAGCACAACATATGGAAATTGAGATTCGACACCGTTGGGCACAGCCAGCGTACAGTCACACGTATCACACTACTTCACTCTGTACGTAACTACCGATGATCGGTACAGCGTGTGGGTTACGCGTACGACATCAGCGGACAATGGACACAGACCATACCACGACGTACACTGAGGGCGTCGACATCTGAATGCAACTGAACAGCTGCGAGGCTCATTTAACACTCACACGCCAGACCGACCAGCTTGAGAGGACAGAGACACAAAGAGGGGGACAGAGGGGGGGGGGCCGATATAGTCCTATTGCAGTACAATTGACAGTGGATAGCGGGAATATGTGGAAAGTAAGCAACACTCGCAAGACATCTACATGAGGATAACAACGACACCAGAGATTCCGAGCAGTGAACTATGTTAGGCAAAGGGACAACGTGGGTTAGGTTAAGGGACAACGTGGGTTAGGTTAAGGGACAACGTGGGTTAGGTTAAGGGACAACGTGGGTTAGGTTAAGGGACAACGTGGGTTAGGTTAAGGGACAACGTGGGTTAGGTTAAGGGACAACGTGGGTTAGGTTAAGGGACAACGTGGGTTAGGTTAAGGGACAACGTGGGTTAGGTTAAGGGACAACGTGGGTTAGGTTAAGGGACAACGTGGGTTAGGTTAAGGGACAACGTGGGTTAGGTTAAGGGACAACTTGAGTTAGGTTAAGGGACAACTTGAGTTAGGTTAAGGGACAACTTGAGTTAGGTTAAGGGACAACTTGAGTTAGGTTAAGGGACAACTTGAGTTAGGTTAAGGGACAACTTGAGTTAGGTTAAGGGACAACTTGAGTTAGGTTAAGGGACAACTTGAGTTAGGTTAAGGGACAACTTGAGTTAGGTTAAGGGACAACTTGAGTTAGGTTAAGGGACAACTTGAGTTAGGTTAAGGGACAACTTGAGTTAGGTTAAGGGACAACTTGAGTTAGGTTAAGGGACAAATTGAGTTAGGTTAAGGGACAACTTGAGTTAGGTTAAGGGACAAATTGAGTTAGGTTAAGGGACAAATTGAGTTAGGTTAAGGGACAAATTGAGTTAGGTTAAGGGACAAATTGAGTTAGGTTAAGGGACAAATTGAGTTAGGTTAAGGGACAAATTGAGTTAGGTTAAGCGATAATCTGGTACAGCCACAGTTAGGTTAAGCGATAATCTGGTACAGCCACAGTTAGGTTAAGCGATAATCTGGTACAGCCACAGTTAGGTTAAGCGATAATCTGGTACAGCCACAGTTAGGTTAAGCGATAATCTGGTACAGCCTCAGTTAGGTTAAGCGATAATCTGGTACAGCCACAGTTAGGTTAAGCGATAATCTGGTACAGCCACAGTTAGGTTAAGCGAT
>NW_026061703.1:270000-275000 GCF_023897955.1 Schistocerca gregaria
AGGCGAGACCTTCACTTTCATTACGCCTTTAGGTTTCGTACAGCCCAATGACTCGCGCACATGTTAGACTCCTTGGTCCGTGTTTCAAGACGGGTCGTGAAATTGTCCAAAGCTGAAGCGCCGCTGACGGGAGCGATTATTCCGCCCGAGAGCATCCCGAGCCAACAGCGGCGCGGGTCCGGGGCCGGGCCAGGTAGGTCCGTCATCCGGGAAGAACCGCGCGCGCTTGCCGGGAGCCCGAGCGCCCAAAGGGGCGAATCGACTCCTCCAGATATACCGCCGAGCAGCCAGCCAGGACACCGGGGCTCTGCCCAACAGACGCGAACCGAGGCCCGCGGAAGGACAGGCTGCGCACCCGGGCCGTAGGCCGGCACCCAGCGGGTCGCGACGTCCTACTAGGGGAGAAGTGCGGCCCACCGCACACCGGAACGGCCCCACCCCGCGGCGAGTGGAAAGGCAACCGGACACGACCCCGCCGCGGATTGCTCCGCGCGGGCGGCCGGCCCCATCTGCCGAGGGCGGGGGCCAGTGGCCGGATGGGCGTGAATCTCACCCGTTCGACCTTTCGGACTTCTCACGTTTACCCCAGAACGGTTTCACGTACTTTTGAACTCTCTCTTCAAAGTTCTTTTCAACTTTCCCTCACGGTACTTGTTCGCTATCGGTCTCGTGGTCATATTTAGTCTCAGATGGAGTTTACCACCCACTTGGAGCTGCACTCTCAAGCAACCCGACTCGAAGGAGAGGTCCCGCCGACGCTCGCACCGGCCGCTACGGGCCTGGCACCCTCTACGGGCCGTGGCCTCATTCAAGTTGGACTTGGGCTCGGCGCGAGGCGTCGGGGTAGTGGACCCTCCCAAACACCACATGCCACGACAGGCGGCAGCCTGCGGGGTTCGGTGCTGGACTCTTCCCTGTTCGCTCGCCGCTACTGGGGGAATCCTTGTTAGTTTCTTTTCCTCCGCTTAGTAATATGCTTAAATTCAGCGGGTAGTCTCGCCTGCTCTGAGGTCGTTGTACGAGGTGTCGCACGCCACACCGCCAGCCGGCTGTGCACGCTACCGAGAAAGTACCGGTATGCGAACCGCCAGGCGACGGGCGCGCATCGCACGTTTAAGGAGACGCGGCCGGCCACACAGGCGACCACGACACTCCCACGTCTCCGAAGCGGGACAAACGCCGCGCGCTTCAGTATACGTAGCCGACCCTCAGCCAGACGTGGCCCGGGAACGGAATCCATGGACCGCAATGTGCGTTCGAAACGTCGATGTTCATGTGTCCTGCAGTTCACATGTCGACGCGCAATTTGCTGCGTTCTTCATCGACCCACGAGCCGAGTGATCCACCGTCCTGGGTGATCTTTTCCTTTTCAGTCTCCCACTGTCTCTTTCAAGACAGTAGCATTTGCGGGACTGAGGCGTCTGACGGCCCCTGTTCCACTATCTTTTTGTGTCCAACGGCCTCACAGCCGATGGGCGTCGTACGGCTCCACACCGGGGCGGACAGGCACTCGGGCGAACGTCATTCAAAACCGGCGCCAGGCGCCAGGTACCGCAGGCCAGCCGCTCCAGAGCTTCAGCGCTCGTACCACACAACAACAACAACACTTCCGCTAGTTTTGAGAGGCACGCGTGGTTCCACACGCGGCGCACGGCCACTGCCGTACAGGTAGCGTGTTGCGCGACACGACACGCACACCGAAAGACATGCAGTCTAGTCGGTAATGATCCTTCCGCAGGTTCACCCACGGAAACCTTGTTACGACTTTTACTTCCTCTAAATGATCAAGTTTGGTCATCTTTCCGGTAGCATCGGCAACGACAGAGTCGATGCCGCGTACCAGTCCGAAGACCTCACTAAATCATTCAATCGGTAGTAGCGACGGGCGGTGTGTACAAAGGGCAGGGACGTAATCAACGCGAGCTTATGACTCGCGCTTACTGGGAATTCCTCGTTCATGGGGAACAATTGCAAGCCCCAATCCCTAGCACGAAGGAGGTTCAGCGGGTTACCCCGACCTTTCGGCCTAGGAAGACACGCTGATTCCTTCAGTGTAGCGCGCGTGCGGCCCAGAACATCTAAGGGCATCACAGACCTGTTATTGCTCAATCTCGTGCGGCTAGAAGCCGCCTGTCCCTCTAAGAAGAAAAGTAATCGCTGACAGCACGAAGGATGTCACGCGACTAGTTAGCAGGCTAGAGTCTCGTTCGTTATCGGAATTAACCAGACAAATCGCTCCACCAACTAAGAACGGCCATGCACCACCACCCACCGAATCAAGAAAGAGCTATCAATCTGTCAATCCTTCCGGTGTCCGGGCCTGGTGAGGTTTCCCGTGTTGAGTCAAATTAAGCCGCAGGCTCCACTCCTGGTGGTGCCCTTCCGTCAATTCCTTTAAGTTTCAGCTTTGCAACCATACTTCCCCCGGAACCCAAAAGCTTTGGTTTCCCGGAGGCTGCCCGCCGAGTCATCGGAGGAACTGCGGCGGATCGCTGGCTGGCATCGTTTATGGTTAGAACTAGGGCGGTATCTGATCGCCTTCGAACCTCTAACTTTCGTTCTTGATTAATGAAAACATACTTGGCAAATGCTTTCGCTTCTGTTCGTCTTGCGACGATCCAAGAATTTCACCTCTAACGTCGCAATACGAATGCCCCCGCCTGTCCCTATTAATCATTACCTCGGGTTCCGAAAACCAACAAAATAGAACCGAGGTCCTATTCCATTATTCCATGCACACAGTATTCAGGCGGGCTTGCCTGCTTTAAGCACTCTAATTTGTTCAAAGTAAACGTGCCGGCCCACCGAGACACTCAACAAAGAGCACCCTGGTAGGATTTAAACGGGGTCCGCCTCGGGACGCGAAAGCACCCCTTCGGCTCGCCCCACCGGCAGGACGTCCCACGATACATGCCAGTTAAACACCGACGGGCGGTGAACCAACAGCGTGGGACACAAATCCAACTACGAGCTTTTTAACCGCAACAACTTTAATATACGCTATTGGAGCTGGAATTACCGCGGCTGCTGGCACCAGACTTGCCCTCCAATAGATACTCGTTAAAGGATTTAAAGTGTACTCATTCCGATTACGGGGCCTCGGATGAGTCCCGTATCGTTATTTTTCGTCACTACCTCCCCGTGCCGGGAGTGGGTAATTTGCGCGCCTGCTGCCTTCCTTGGATGTGGTAGCCGTTTCTCAGGCTCCCTCTCCGGAATCGAACCCTGATTCCCCGTTACCCGTTACAACCATGGTAGGCGCAGAACCTACCATCGACAGTTGATAAGGCAGACATTTGAAAGATGCGTCGCCGGTACGAGGACCGTGCGATCAGCCCAAAGTTATTCAGAGTCACCAAGGCAAACGGACCAGACAAGCCAATCCGATTGGTTTTGATCTAATAAAAGCGTCCCTTCCATCTCTGGTCGGGACTCTGTTTGCATGTATTAGCTCTAGAATTACCACAGTTATCCAAGTAACGTGGGTACGATCTAAGGAACCATAACTGATTTAATGAGCCATTCGCGGTTTCACCTTAATGCGGCTTGTACTGAGACATGCATGGCTTAATCTTTGAGACAAGCATATGACTACTGGCAGGATCAACCAGGGAGCTGCGTCAACTAGAGCTGAGCAGCCGGCCGCCCGGGAGTGTGTCCCGGGGGCCCGCGCGAACACGCAAGCGTCCGCTCAATTATTCTGCAAACAGGAGGAGGCCGAGCTCCCCTGCACGATACACCTCGAAACCCTCTCAGGTCCCAGCGGCGCGCAGCGCCGTCCTAGGTACTTGGTCGGTTTCGAGAGAGGCGCAATCGCCCGGAGTTAGGCGAGTAGACGGTTTTAGTGCGAACACCCTTGCTCCCAACTGAGCTTGCCGCTGCCGACAGAGGCCCGGGAGCGTGCTGTCGTGGCATTGCCGGCGGGAGACAACACGCGCCACCTATGGTGACCGGCAGCTCCAACGCCAGCGCCACACAAGGGCAAAGCCCCACTTGGGTGCAGAAGCGAACTCTCCCAGCACAGCGCACGCGCCAACACGTCTGCACAACTGCGATACAAACCACCTGCGAGAACCGCTGGGGCGACCGAGCAGCAGACGGCGTCGCGGCGCCGAGTGCCAGGCGGCGGCGTATCCTCAACGCACACAGTCCTCAATCAGACCAGCACACTGCAGATGTCCACCGCGCTTCGCACCGGGCTCGGCTGAACCAACTTTGGCCGCCAGGCGCCGCGTGCAGGGTGCGCCGCAGCGTAGCTGCGCCGCCTGCCGGGCCCGTCTGCTGGCGCTCCTGCCACTCGGCGCCCCCCACCAGCCGGCTGTTGCGCGTGCGCCCACGCAGCGCGCGGCCAACACGCCGGGCGGCCCCCCTTCACCGGCCGGGAACAGTCCCACCAAGCCACCGCCGCGTATCGCTTCATACCCACATAGGCCTAGTCACGTGTGTGGATGTGGCGGGTACCGCTGAAACAACCGGTTAATAGCTGTACCGATCGTCGCCATCACAGATTCACCTCCAGCGTGAACAACCGCTCAACAACGGATTTCCAGTTCATTTGCGTATCTTGGGCAGTAAACGTAGATGTCCACCTACATTTGCGAATTCAACAATTCTTGCATGCCAGGATGTCATGTGTCACGACACGCTACATCAGACCACATACACACTGCGACATGTGCAGAAGAGAACACGTGGAAGGTGGCCCGCGCACGTATGCGATGTCCCTTCCGCGATCCACTGTCAACCGGCATCTGCGGCATGTCCCAGATATGGAACGCGGTCCACCAGGGTAGCACTTTGTGTGAGGCAATACGACAAAGTCGGAATACACGCGTCACTACATCAGACGGCTCACGCTGACCTAACCTGACCTGACTCACCGCACCACCACCCCCAGCGACCCAGGGTGACATACAATGCGTTCGTACGTTCCTCCCACACGCCTCTACGGCGTACCACAGTGCAACCTAGCTGTTATTGGGAGACGAGACAAGTAGCAT
>NW_026061703.1:285000-287500 GCF_023897955.1 Schistocerca gregaria
TCAGGCTCCCTCTCCGGAATCGAACCCTGATTCCCCGTTACCCGTTACAACCATGGTAGGCGCAGAACCTACCATCGACAGTTGATAAGGCAGACATTTGAAAGATGCGTCGCCGGTACGAGGACCGTGCGATCAGCCCAAAGTTATTCAGAGTCACCAAGGCAAACGGACCAGACAAGCCAATCCGATTGGTTTTGATCTAATAAAAGCGTCCCTTCCATCTCTGGTCGGGACTCTGTTTGCATGTATTAGCTCTAGAATTACCACAGTTATCCAAGTAACGTGGGTACGATCTAAGGAACCATAACTGATTTAATGAGCCATTCGCGGTTTCACCTTAATGCGGCTTGTACTGAGACATGCATGGCTTAATCTTTGAGACAAGCATATGACTACTGGCAGGATCAACCAGGGAGCTGCGTCAACTAGAGCTGAGCAGCCGGCCGCCCGGGAGTGTGTCCCGGGAGCCCGCGCGAACACGCAAGCGTCCGCTCAATTATTCTGCAAACAGGAGGAGGCCGAGCTCCCCTGCACGATACACCTCGAAACCCTCTCAGGTCCCGGCGGCGCGCAGCGCCGTCCTAGGTACTTGGTCGGTTTCGAGAGAGGCGCAATCGCCCGGAGTTAGGCGAGTAGACGGTTTTAGTGCGAACACCCTTGCTCCCAACTGAGCTTGCCGCTGCCGACAGAGGCCCGGGAGCGTGCTGTCGTGGCATTGCCGGCGGGAGACAACACGCGCCACCTATGGTGACCGGCAGCTCCAACGCCAGCGCCACACAAGGGCAAAGCCCCACTTGGGTGCAGAAGCGAACTCTCCCAGCACAGCGCACGCGCCAACACGTCCGCACAACTGCGATACAAACCACCTGCGAGAACCGCTGGGGCGACCGAGCAGCAGACGGCGTCGCGGCGCCGAGTGCCAGGCGGCGGCGCATCCTCAACGCACACAGTCCTCAATCAGACCAGCACACTGCAGATGTCCACCGCGCTTCGCACCGGGCTCGGCTGAACCAACTTTGGCCGCCAGGCGCCGCGTGCAGGGTGCGCCGCAGCGTAGCTGCGCCGCCTGCCGGGCCCGTCTGCTGGCGCTCCTGCCACTCGGCGCCCCCCACCAGCCGGCTGTTGCGCGTGCGCCCACGCAGCGCGCGGCCAACACGCCGGGCGGCCCCCCTTCACCGGCCGGGAACAGTCCCACCAAGCCACCGCCGCGTATCGCTTCATACCCACATGGGCCTAGTCACGTGTGTGGATGTGGCGGGTACCGCTGAAACAACCGGTTAATAGCTGTACCGATCGTCGCCATCACAGATTCACCTCCAGCGTGAACAACCGCTCAACAACGGATTTCCAGTTCATTTGCGTATCTTGGGCAGTAAACGTAGATGTCCACCTACATTTGCGAATTCAACAATTCTTGCATGCCAGGATGTCATGTGTCACGACACGCTACATCAGACCACATACACACTGCGACATGTGCAGAAGAGAACACGTGGAAGGTGGCCCGCGCACGTATGCGATGTCCCTTCCGCGATCCACTGTCAACCGGCATCTGCGGCATGTCCCAGATATGGAACGCGGTCCACCAGGGTAGCACTTTGTGTGAGGCAATACGACAAAGTCGGAATACACGCGTCACTACATCAGACGGCTCACGCTGACCTAACCTGACCTGACTCACCGCACCACCACCCCCAGCGACCCAGGGTGACATACAATGCGTTCGTACGTTCCTCCCACACGCCTCTACGGCGTACCACAGTGCAACCTAGCTGTTATTGGGAGACGAGACAAGTAGCATCGAGCACAACATATGGAAATTGAGATTCGACACCGTTGGGCACAGCCAGCGTACAGTCACACGTATCACACTACTTCACTCTGTACGTAACTACCGATGATCGGTACAGCGTGTGGGTTACGCGTACGACATCAGCGGACAATGGACACAGACCATACCACGACGTACACTGAGGGCGTCGACATCTGAATGCAACTGAACAGCTGCGAGGCTCATTTAACACTCACACGCCAGACCGACCAGCTTGAGAGGACAGAGACACAAAGAGGGGGACAGAGGGGGGGGGCCGATATAGTCCTATTGCAGTACAATTGACAGTGGATAGCGGGAATATGTGGAAAGTAAGCAACACTCGCAAGACATCTACATGAGGATAACAACGACACCAGAGATTCCGAGCAGTGAACTATGTTAGGCAAGGGACAACGTGGGTTAGGTTAAGGGACAACGTGGGTTAGGTTAAGGGACAACGTGGGTTAGGTTAAGGGACAACGTGGGTTAGGTTAAGGGACAACGTGGGTTAGGTTAAGGGACAACGTGGGTTAGGTTAAGGGACAACGTGGGTTAGGTTAAGGGACAACGTGGGTTAGGTTAAGGGACAACGTGGGTTAGGTTAAGGGACAACGTGGGTTAGGTTAAGGGACAACTTGAGTTAGGTTAAGGGACAACTTGAGTTAGGTTAAGGGACAACTTGAGTTA
>NW_026061703.1:292500-305000 GCF_023897955.1 Schistocerca gregaria
ATCCCACAGCGCCAGTTCTGCTTACCAAAAGTGGCCCACTTGGCACTCTGATCCGAGTCGTTTGCTCGCGGCTTCAGCATATCAAGCAAGCCGGAGATCTCACCCATTTAAAGTTTGAGAATAGGTTGAGGTCGTTTCGGCCCCAAGGCCTCTAATCATTCGCTTTACCGGATGAGACTCGTACGAGCACCAGCTATCCTGAGGGAAACTTCGGAGGGAACCAGCTACTAGATGGTTCGATTAGTCTTTCGCCCCTATACCCAGCTCCGACGATCGATTTGCACGTCAGAATCGCTACGGACCCCAACAGGGTTTCCCCTGACTTCGTCCTGGCCAGGCATAGTTCACCATCTTTCGGGTCCCAACGTGTACGCTCTAGGTGCGCCTCACCTCGCAATGAGGACGAGACGCCCCGGGAGTGCGGAGGCCGCCGCCCCGTGAAGGGCGGGGAAGCCCCATCCTCCCTCGGCCCGCGCAAGGCGAGACCTTCACTTTCATTACGCCTTTAGGTTTCGTACAGCCCAATGACTCGCGCACATGTTAGACTCCTTGGTCCGTGTTTCAAGACGGGTCGTGAAATTGTCCAAAGCTGAAGCGCCGCTGACGGGAGCGATTATTCCGCCCGAGAGCATCCCGAGCCAACAGCGGCGCGGGTCCGGGGCCGGGCCAGGTAGGTCCGTCATCCGGGAAGAACCGCGCGCGCTTGCCGGGAGCCCGAGCGCCCAAAGGGGCGAATCGACTCCTCCAGATATACCGCCGAGCAGCCAGCCAGGACACCGGGGCTCTGCCCAACAGACGCGAACCGAGGCCCGCGGAAGGACAGGCTGCGCACCCGGGCCGTAGGCCGGCACCCAGCGGGTCGCGACGTCCTACTAGGGGAGAAGTGCGGCCCACCGCACACCGGAACGGCCCCACCCCGCGGCGAGTGGAAAGGCAACCGGACACGACCCCGCCGCGGATTGCTCCGCGCGGGCGGCCGGCCCCATCTGCCGAGGGCGGGGGCCAGTGGCCGGATGGGCGTGAATCTCACCCGTTCGACCTTTCGGACTTCTCACGTTTACCCCAGAACAGTTTCACGTACTTTTGAACTCTCTCTTCAAAGTTCTTTTCAACTTTCCCTCACGGTACTTGTTCGCTATCGGTCTCGTGGTCATATTTAGTCTCAGATGGAGTTTACCACCCACTTGGAGCTGCACTCTCAAGCAACCCGACTCGAAGGAGAGGTCCCGCCGACGCTCGCACCGGCCGCTACGGGCCTGGCACCCTCTACGGGCCGTGGCCTCATTCAAGTTGGACTTGGGCTCGGCGCGAGGCGTCGGGGTAGTGGACCCTCCCAAACACCACATGCCACGACAGGCGGCAGCCTGCGGGGTTCGGTGCTGGACTCTTCCCTGTTCGCTCGCCGCTACTGGGGGAATCCTTGTTAGTTTCTTTTCCTCCGCTTAGTAATATGCTTAAATTCAGCGGGTAGTCTCGCCTGCTCTGAGGTCGTTGTACGAGGTGTCGCACGCCACACCGCCAGCCGGCTGTGCACGCTACCGAGAAAGTACCGGTATGCGAACCGCCAGGCGACGGGCGCGCATCGCACGTTTGAGGAGACGCGGCCGGCCACACAGGCGACCACGACACTCCCACGTCTCCGAAGCGGGACAAACGCCGCGCGCTTCAGTATACGTAGCCGACCCTCAGCCAGACGTGGCCCGGGAACGGAATCCATGGACCGCAATGTGCGTTCGAAACGTCGATGTTCATGTGTCCTGCAGTTCACATGTCGACGCGCAATTTGCTGCGTTCTTCATCGACCCACGAGCCGAGTGATCCACCGTCCTGGGTGATCTTTTCCTTTTCAGTCTCCCACTGTCTCTTTCGAGACAGTAGCATTTGCGGGACTGAGGCGTCTGACGGCCCCTGTTCCACTATTTTTTTGTGTCCAACGGCCTCACAGCCGATGGGCGTCGTACGGCTCCACACCGGGGCGGACAGGCACTCGGGCGAACGTCATTCAAAACCGGCGCCAGGCGCCAGGTACCGCAGGCCAGCCGCTCCAGAGCTTCAGCGCTCGTACCACACAACAACAACAACACTTCCGCTAGTTTTGAGAGGCACGCGTGGTTCCGCACGCGGCGCACGGCCACTGCCGTACAGGTAGCGTGTTGCGCGACACGACACGCACATCGAAAGACATGCAGTCTAGTCGGTAATGATCCTTCCGCAGGTTCACCTACGGAAACCTTGTTACGACTTTTACTTCCTCTAAATGATCAAGTTTGGTCATCTTTCCGGTAGCATCGGCAACGACAGAGTCGATGCCGCGTACCAGTCCGAAGACCTCACTAAATCATTCAATCGGTAGTAGCGACGGGCGGTGTGTACAAAGGGCAGGGACGTAATCAACGCGAGCTTATGACTCGCGCTTACTGCGAATTCCTCGTTCATGGGGAACAATTGCAAGCCCCAATCCCTAGCACGAAGGAGGTTCAGCGGGTTACCCCGACCTTTCGGCCTAGGAAGACACGCTGATTCCTTCAGTGTAGCGCGCGTGCGGCCCAGAACATCTAAGGGCATCACAGACCTGTTATTGCTCAATCTCGTGCGGCTAGAAGCCGCCTGTCCCTCTAAGAAGAAAAGTAATCGCTGACAGCACGAAGGATGTCACGCGACTAGTTAGCAGGCTAGAGTCTCGTTCGTTATCGGAATTAACCAGACAAATCGCTCCACCAACTAAGAACGGCCATGCACCACCACCCACCGAATCAAGAAAGAGCTATCAATCTGTCAATCCTTCCGGTGTCCGGGCCTGGTGAGGTTTCCCGTGTTGAGTCAAATTAAGCCGCAGGCTCCACTCCTGGTGGTGCCCTTCCGTCAATTCCTTTAAGTTTCAGCTTTGCAACCATACTTCCCCCAGAACCCAAAAGCTTTGGTTTCCCGGAGGCTGCCCGCCGAGTCATCGGAGGAACTGCGGCGGATCGCTGGCTGGCATCGTTTATGGTTAGAACTAGGGCGGTATCTGATCGCCTTCGAACCTCTAACTTTCGTTCTTGATTAATGAAAACATACTTGGCAAATGCTTTCGCTTCTGTTCGTCTTGCGACGATCCAAGAATTTCACCTCTAACGTCGCAATACGAATGCCCCCGCCTGTCCCTATTAATCATTACCTCGGGTTCCGAAAACCAACAAATTAGAACCGAGGTCCTATTCCATTATTCCATGCACACAGTATTCAGGCGGGCTTGCCTGCTTTAAGCACTCTAATTTGTTCAAAGTAAACGTGCCGGCCCACCGAGACACTCAACAAAGAGCACCCTGGTAGGATTTAAACGGGGTCCGCCTCGGGACGCGAAAGCACCCCTTCGGCTCGCCCCACCGGCAGGACGTCCCACGATACATGCCAGTTAAACACCGACGGGCGGTGAACCAACAGCGTGGGACACAAATCCAACTACGAGCTTTTTAACCGCAACAACTTTAATATACGCTATTGGAGCTGGAATTACCGCGGCTGCTGGCACCAGACTTGCCCTCCAATAGATACTCGTTAAAGGATTTAAAGTGTACTCATTTCGATTACGGGGCCTCGGATGAGTCCCGTATCGTTATTTTTCGTCACTACCTCCCCGTGCCGGGAGTGGGTAATTTGCGCGCCTGCTGCCTTCCTTGGATGTGGTAGCCGTTTCTCAGGCTCCCTCTCCGGAATCGAACCCTGATTCCCCGTTACCCGTTACAACCATGGTAGGCGCAGAACCTACCATCGACAGTTGATAAGGCAGACATTTGAAAGATGCGTCGCCGGTACGAGGACCGTGCGATCAGCCCAAAGTTATTCAGAGTCACCAAGGCAAACGGACCAGACAAGCCAATCCGATTGGTTTTGATCTAATAAAAGCGTCCCTTCCATCTCTGGTCGGGACTCTGTTTTTTTTTTTTTTTATTTTTTAAAAAAAAAAATTCTTTATTTCCATAAACAATGTTAATTTTACATCTAGCCCACTGCCTTATTTGATTAGTGGGCCAAGTTAGTTATACAAGGATAATTAGCAGCTAATTCTAAGTTCTATGTAGTAACTAGTTAGTATATAAGTGAAACAGTAAGCAATGGGCAACATTATTGTTAGTCTACTACAAACATTTAATCTTTAGACTAGTTACTAATCCTGCAGCGTTACAGTTGTGTCAGCTAATTTATATAAACCTACTATAGAGCCTTGCTCATTGAGCTAACCCCAATGAGCGTGCCCCTGACACTGGGCAGGCCGAGATGGTAATCGCTGCAGGTTACTAATAATAATATCTAAAAACTAAGTCCTACAACTAACTTATCCTAATGTCAAGTCCGGTGCGTTGTCTGGTTTGGTAAGGCTGCACCCCACCCCCCCAGAATCCTGTGGCGCGGCGGATTCAGACTGAGGAAGTCGGCCTTTCCGCGCCCAGGCGGTTTGGGAGTAGGGTATCAAACTCTATCTGTGTCCTGGTTTATCTCTTTTTGTGCTACTATAGGTCTTTCAGGTAGTCCTTTAGGACTTTCTGAGATACCGCGTTAGCCAGTTTGTTTATGATGTCGAAAGTGTCGCGATGTCTGATTAGTCTAAAAGTGTCGTTGTGTGGTAGTTGGTCCCGCAGTACAGAGGCCACATCATTGAAAAGGGGGCACTCGTAGACTACATGGTCAGGAGTACCCTCCGGAACACCACAGTCACACGCAGGTGTCGCCTTTTTACCAAATCGACATAGATATGTCGAGTACGGTCCATGTCCAGTGAGGAAGTGGATGAGTCCCCGGGATGGATCGAAATGTGACATTTCCATCCTTTCCCTAACATCTGGTAGGAGCTCAAAGGTACGACGCCCTGTTTCTTCGGTTTCCCACGAAAGTTGCCATAGCAGCTCCCCTTTTTTCCTAATTTCTACTTTGTTTTCTGTCCTGCTGCCCAGAATTTCCTCGGTTTTTTCCAAATTCCCCTTTTTAGTCCAGTACCAAGCGGCCTGCTCCCGAATTTTGATATCCAGGGGGCAAAGCCCCATAATAACTAACAGGGCTCCTCCCGGTGTAGTTCTGTATGCCCCCACTGATCTCAGGATCATATTTCTCTGCACTCTCCTCACTGTCATGGCGGGCACCACCCTCGTGAGCCTGTGTGCCCAGACTCCGGATCCGTAACCCACTATGGATGTTAGTATACTGTTATGATAGAGTTTGATGAGATGTGGTGGAAGATGAAACCGCTTATGCCCAATGGAGATGAGGTTGTTGAGTACCTGTAAAGCTCTTTGAGTTACGGTTTCGATGTGTCTACTAAAAGTCCACCTTTCATCAATGATGATACCTAGATAGCGTGTCTCACGTCGCCGGAGAACTGGTGATCCATCTATCCTAACAGTTGGGTTACGAGCTAATTGTCCCTTTAGAAGAAGATAGGTAGACTTGGCCGGTGAAATTGTCATTTTTGTCTTGCGGCACCACAGTTGGAGTGTGTTTATTGCTCTCTCGATCTTAGGCTCTATGTCCTCTCGGCTACGGCCGCCGACCAGTAGGAGGAGATCATCTGCGTAGGCTATCACCTCCAGCACTTCGTCACTTTGTTGTAATGTATCTAGTAAGGGTTCCATGTGGATGTCCCAGAACAGCGGACCCAGTACGGAACCCTGGGGACATCCCTTGGTGATAGTTTTCCTTACTCTTGTGCTAGCAGATGATAGCCAGACCTCCCGATCTTCACAATAGCTCCTCAGACAGCCATATAGCGGCCCTGGACACTCCTTCTCCCTTAAGCAGGAGAAGAGCGAAGGCCACCACAGGTTGTCGAAGGCGCCACTTATATCCACCATGATGCCAACAACGTACTTGTACGGGGTAGAGCCGCAGACCTCGGCCGCCAGGGCGATTGCATCAGATGCCGATCGTCCAGACCTGAAGCCAAACTGCCTGTTGCTCATTCCGCACAGCACTCGGTGTGCAGCCAGTCTATCAGCCAGAAGTCTCTCCAGAATCTTCCCAAGCAGATCAAGCAGGCAGATAGGTCTATAAGATTTGGTTTCTGCTGGGTCTTTGTCAGCCCCTTTCTTTATGATTACCACATTTGCCCTCGTCCATATTCGAGGGAACTTTTTCTGCCTGAGGCATTCGTTATATAAATGAGTTAGAGGGGCGACTATCTGGGGGGCCAGGAATTGCACCACCTCCGCCACAATACCGTCTGGCCCAGGAGCTTTTCCTCTCTTCAGGGAATTTATGTGGCCAGCTACCTCCTCTTCTGAGAATGGGTAGACTGCCATATCATTTTCATACGCATTGTTGTTATTCTCCCGCAGCTGCCGTTGTTCATCTGTCTCATCCGCTGTATCATCAGGCAACAGGGAGTGGAGAAGGACCTCAGCAGTTTCCTGCCAAGACCCCGTCATCCGGTCCCCATGCCTGACGGTTGAAAGCTCCATCGGAGAACGGATCTTTTCCCGGACAAGCCTGTAGGGAACTCCCCATGGGTCTAATGCTAGTTGGTTCAGAACAAAGTGTTCCCAACTTTTTGTTCTAACTTCCCGTAGCTGTTTTTGGAAGTTATCTTTGGCTTCCCGGTAAAGCTGCAGCCATCTTTGTCTTTCTTGCCAGACGACACTGCGCTGGTAGTGCCTCCTGAGCCTTCTGACCGACCGGCGCATCTCCTCTAGTTCAGCAGACCATGGTGATGGAGAGGCCGCCATGGCCCTCCTCCTAGTAGGTACGGCTGCTTTGACTGCTCGAGTTATTACTGAGACCAGTTCTTCGGCTCTGTTGTCAACGTCAAAGTGTCTGTGGTCGTCACCTTCTGATATCGGAGGAATGTCGCACTCCCCAGCAAGTCTCTCCCAGTCGGCTCTATTGTAATTGTATTGTATTTCCCACCTCATGGCCCAGCGGCTCTCGCCATCTCCTATGTTGAAAGTAATGAGATTGTGGTCACTTGTAGTGGCATTCTCAACTACTTTCCATTGCTGGATTAGGTATGCTGCGTTTGGCGTAGCCAGGGTCACGTCGATGTTTGTGCCTTGGCCCCCTCCCGCCGCATAGGTCGGAGGGTTGCCTGGCTTGTTAGCCACTACAAGCTGCAAGGCCATGATGGCTTCTTCTGCCTTCTCTCCATTGGGATCCCTGGTGCCGCTGTACCATAAGGGGGATTTGGCATTCATATCGGCAGTCACAAATGTTTTCCGCCCCCGCAACGCCGTGATAGCTGTGGTGAGATGAGCTAGGTGTCTTTCAATATCATCACCATATTGGAAGTATGTGTTGATCATAATAATAGCTCCTGCTGGAGATTGCAGCTCCACGACGTTGCAGTGGCTGGTTGTGAACTGCGTTAGAACTGTAGCCCTTATCAGTTTGTTAGTGATAATAATTGCCGCTTTTGGGTCATCACCTCTGCAGACGACTTGCCAGGTCGCAGCTGTGAAAGCTATCTTCCCGTTTAGGGAGTACGGCTCCTGCAGGCAGACCACATCCAGTCTCCTCTCCTCCACTTCCCTTTGCAACTCCTGCATGACAAGTCTGCTGTTATGGGTGTTGAGTTGGCCAATGGTGATTTCCGTCATGTAGTTGTCTATGGAGTGTATGTGTGAATCCTGTCATGAGGCCATGTTTTGTTCCAGTCAAATGTAATACGTCCATTTGCCAAAACAGCTTGTCGATAAATTTCATTCAGGTCGAATTTTTCTCCACGTCTGTCAAAGACTTTCTTTAGTAGGTCACGCAGGGCTCCGAAGTCAGTGGGGAGATTCACTGACTTGAGTTGAATTCTGTCCACAGCCTCCATTACCGAGAAGGTGACTCTCTGTCCATATTCATGTCCCACCCGAACCACATGTCTCAAGGCAGTGGTCAGGGTAGTCGGCTGCTCCAGCCTCGCCAGTTGCATGGTGAGTTCAAGGTTTGGATAGACTCTGACTGGATCGACAGGTGGCAGTCTCACTACAGGATCTTTTATTGCATCTGGTTCACTTGAACTAGTTATTTTATTTTCTTGAACTGGTTGTTTTGTTGTTATATTTAATTCTGCTGAGACTGCCACCGTCTCTGGTACAGGATGCCGTTGCTGTAGGTCTTTAGTCGGCCTTGTTTCCCTGCTTGGGGAGGAGGGGAGCGTGACTGCCAGAGGCCTCGTTTGTGTCCCTCTATCCGTAGTGGTAGAGTCGGTTTGAGTGCTTTTATCTACGGTTCTGGTTGTGGTGCCCATGTGCAACCTCAAGAAAAGCTTGAAAGCACTCGCCCTCAGGGCATCCCTCCTCCTTTTGCTAGGGGATTTCCTTTTGGGCATCCTGTTGGCTTTGGTTTGATCAGCCATAGTCTATTCTTGAAATAAGCCTTTGTTCCAGAAGTCTGTAGGTGGGGCAGCTACGTCCCGTGGTACCACAGGGCTTTTTACCCCGTCTCTTGCAGGGGATACAAACCGCCGCAGCCCTACAGTCCTTCCTGACGTGGCCATCCTCGCCACACTTCGAGCAGGCCGACCCCCTGGTACAGTGCCTCAAAACGTGGTCGAGATCTCCACAATTGTGGCAACGCGGTACGACCAGAAAGTCTCGTGTATTAATGGCGTGAAAGCCGACATATAGTCTGCCCATTGCTGTAATTCTTTTCCACATGTTAGCGGAGACCTCGGCAACGTGATGGACCACATCACGGTCCCGAGGCCCGGTTTTGAATCTCAAATTGAAGTTTGCTTTAAATTCTTCTTCTGTCATATCATCAAAATTCTGAGCCTTTATAGATTTTTGCAGTTCTTCATTCGTCATGACTGTTGGTACATCATACAAGATGACCAATGGGTTTCTTTTCCTCGGTGGCTCGCATTTGACCACCTAGTTTAGTTTTGCATTACTTAACAGTTTCTCTTTGTCTTCTTCTGAAGCTACTTCAACAATAACAGAGTTTCTGCTGGGTTTTACCTTATTTATTTTAATTTTGTCTTTTGCTGGATTGATAGTTGTCGTGAGTAATTCCTGGATTCTTTTTACGCTAGTGTCTTGACCTGGTAGGGTTCTTAGGAATACCGTTGTGTCAGATCTTTTAGTAACTTTTGCAATGGTATCCTTTGTAGTCTGCGGTTTTGGTGGCGCTTGTGCGACCACCGCCGCCCAGGTCTTTCCGGGTTGATTCCTTAGTCTCTCATTTTCTTTTGTTAGTTCTTCCACTCGGCCCTCAAGCTTGGCGTTTGCGATAGCCCACGCCGCCAGTTCATTTTTAATTATAGTCAGAGCCGCTTGACTAATTTTACCATTTTTAATATGTTGCTCGAGGAGCAATGATATTCTCGTGTGTCTTTGTAGAACATTTTCCTCGGTTGCCTGTCCCGACTCGTCCTGAGGAGCGGGTTCAGACATCACGGAAGCTCGCGTTGGCGCACTCGAATCACTCGTTTCTGGTGTAGCCATGATGAACGAGTGATAAAAAAGGGGTGGGAGCCCGTCTCTTGCCCCGGACCGGCTCCTCTGGCATGGGGGGGGACTTCTGCAGCTCGCTCACCGACCTCGCCCCTAGGTCAAGAGCATTCCAGAGCTGCTGGGTTCAGCGCGCCGTTTCCAGCGCACTGGTCCCCCTCGGTGACTTCGTCATCGGCGATTTCACGCGACGCACCCCGGCAACTGCACCCCGCACTCCGGAGAGGCGGATGCACCTCTCGCCCTTCGCCGCCTACTTGCCCGAGTTTCCACCTCTCGGCCAGGGACCCACTCCTACTCAGGTGGCGGGCCGGCCCCCCAGGCGTTCGGCGGTCTGGACCCATCTAACCTGGCCCAGGCGATGTTACCACCACCTGGGTTTGGCAGAACACGCCCTGGATACCCAGGGGCGCGGCGAAGCACCCTTGCCGACACGCGCCGCGATCCCACGCCGACAAACGAGATCGCCGGCATGCAGAGCACCTGTTGTTCTGTGCCCTGCGAAAAGAAGGGACTGATGTATGGTCCCTCGACACAGCTCCCCCTGTGCCATGCACCCTTCGCTTTCGCATCGGGTTGGGTCGCAGCTCTCCCTTTTGTCGCAAGGCAAAAGCCAAGCTTAACGTCTGGCACCACGGGAAGGCGGAAAGAGACACTTGGGAAGGAGAGGCTATAAGAGACGCGTCACTTCCCCTGTGAGGACTGCCGCGGCACGCCCGTCTGGAAGCGATACGCCCCAGTGCGAGCCTCCGTGCCTTACGGCGCGCCGGCTACGGGCAGGCCCGCGCCGAACGCGCCGTCGAGCGACCGACCTCACGCCAGACTCGGGACTCTGTTTGCATGTATTAGCTCTAGAATTACCACAGTTATCCAAGTAACGTGGGTACGATCTAAGGAACCATAACTGATTTAATGAGCCATTCGCGGTTTCACCTTAATGCGGCTTGTACTGAGACATGCATGGCTTAATCTTTGAGACAAGCATATGACTACTGGCAGGATCAACCAGGGAGCTGCGTCAACTAGAGCTGAGCAGCCGGCCGCCCGGGAGTGTGTCCCGGGGGCCCGCGCGAACACGCAAGCGTCCGCTCAATTATTCTGCAAACAGGAGGAGGCCGAGCTCCCCTGCACGATACACCTCGAAACCCTCTCAGGTCCCGGCGGCGCGCAGCGCCGTCCTAGGTACTTGGTCGGTTTCGAGAGAGGCGCAATCACCCGGAGTTAGGCGAGTAGACGGTTTTAGTGCGAACACCCTTGCTCCCAACTGAGCTTGCCGCTGCCGACAGAGGCCCGGGAGCGTGCTGTCGTGGCATTGCCGGCGGGAGACAACACGCGCCACCTATGGTGACCGGCAGCTCCAACGCCAGCGCCACACAAGGGCAAAGCCCCACTTGGGTGCAGAAGCGAACTCTCCCAGCACAGCGCACGCGCCAACACGTCCGCACAACTGCGATACAAACCACCTGCGAGAACCGCTGGGGCGACCGAGCAGCAGACGGCGTCGCGGCGCCGAGTGCCAGGCGGCGGCGCATCCTCAACGCACACAGTCCTCAATCAGACCAGCACACTGCAGATATCCACCGCGCTTCGCACCGGGCTCGGCTGAACCAACTTTGGCCGCCAGGCGCCGCGTGCAGGGTGCGCCGCAGCGTAGCTGCGCCGCCTGCCGGGCCCGTCTGCTGGCGCTCCTGCCACTCGGCGCCCCCCACCAGCCGGCTGTTGCGCGTGCGCCCACGCAGCGCGCGGCCAACACGCCGGGCGGCCCCCCTTCACCGGCCGGGAACAGTCCCACCAAGCCACCGCCGAGTATCGCTTCATACCCACATGGGCCTAGTCACGTGTGTGGATGTGGCGGGTACCGCTGAAACAACCGGTTAATAGCTGTACCGATCGTCGCCATCACAGATTCACCTCCAGCGTGAACAACCGCTCAACAACGGATTTCCAGTTCATTTGCGTATCTTGGGCAGTAAACGTAGATGTCCACCTACATTTGCGAATTCAACAATTCTTGCATGCCAGGATGTCATGTGTCACGACACGCTACATCAGACCACATACACACTGCGACATGTGCAGAAGAGAACACGTGGAAGGTGGCCCGCGCACGTATGCGATGTCCCTTCCACGATCCACTGTCAACCGGCATCTGCGGCATGTCCCAGATATGGAACGCGGTCCACCAGGGTAGCACTTTGTGTGAGGCAATACGACAAAGTCGGAATACACGCGTCACTACATCAGACGGCTCACGCTGACCTGACCTGACCTGACTCACCGCACCACCACACCCAGCGACCCAGGGTGACATACAATGCGTTCGTACGTTCCTCCCACACGCCTCTACGGCGTACCACAGTGCAACCTAGCTGTTATTGGGAGACGAGACAAGTAGCATCGAGGACAACATATGGAAATTGAGATTCGACACCGTTGGGCACAGCCAGCGTACGGTCACACGTATCACACTACTTCACTCTGTACGTAACGACCGATGATCGGTACAGCGTGTGGGTTACGCGTACGACATCAGCGGACAATGGACACAGACCATACCACGACGTACACTGAGGGCGTCGACATCTGAATGCAACTGAACAGCTGCGAGGCTCATTTAACACTCAAACGCCAGACCGACCAGCTTGAGAGGACAGAGACACAAAGAGGGGGACAGAGGGGGGGGGGGCGATATAGTCCTATTGCAGTACAATTGACAGTGGATAGCGGGAATATGTGGAAAGTAAGCAACACTCGCAAGACATCTACATGAGGATAACAACGACACCAGAGATTCCGAGCAGTGAACTATGTTAGGCAAAGGGACAACGTGGGTTAGGTTAAGGGACAACGTGGGTTAGGTTAAGGGACAACGTGGGTTAGGTTAAGGGACAACGTGGGTTAGGTTAAGGGACAACGTGGGTTAGGTTAAGGGACAACGTGGGTTAGGTTAAGGGACAACGTGGGTTAGGTTAAGGGACAACGTGGGTTAGGTTAAGGGACAACGTGGGTTAGGTTAAGGGACAACGTGGGTTAGGTTAAGGGACAACGTGGGTTAGGTTAAGGGACAACGTGGGTTAGGTTAAGGGACAACGT